>NC_142481.1:1823181-1974696 GCF_049115385.1 Moschus berezovskii
GCCTGCCCCATGCACAGAGCGGAGGGAGAGGGCACTCAGGTCCCAGAGCCGAGAAAAGCTGAGTCTGCAGCCTGGCTCTGCCACCTGCCAGCCCGCTAGCTGCACCAAGCCTCAGTTTCCTCATCTGTGAAATGGGTGTGATGACAGCCTCACCAGGGCTGTTGTGAGGGATGCATGAGTCACACACAGATACGCAGTGCGCAGTGTGTGGCCTGGCACGCGGTGGGCATGCTGTCACTTTGCACTAAGGACAAGGGCACAGGGAAGGAGGGGCTTGGGAAACAGGGTCACGTGTGATGTGGCAGCATGGAGGAGGGTACCTGTGCAGCCATGTGAGAAGGCAGCGTCTGAGAAACAGCGGACACAGCTCAGGGCTGCCCACTCATCGGGTCAGCCTGAGTCAGAGCAGCGTTCTCTTTCCTGGGAACGGTGTGGTCCAGAACATAACACACGTTTGTGTCACTCAGATTTTACCATCAGGAAGGTGTGAAAGGTTCCCTTTTCCTTTTGCCATTGCCTGTTGGGATCTGTTAGCACCAGGGATGGTGCCCTGTGGCACCTTCCGCCCCCCGAATTCTTGACCTCATTTGCTCTCTGCCAGCCCCGAGCTAGGAACTCCAGTTGCCTCCTGTCCCACCGCAGACACACCTGTGCTCCCCACCCCCATGGCGTCTCCTGCACTGTGATAACCTGGGGAGGCCTTAGGAGAGGATGCTGTCAGCCCTGAGTGCTGCACAGTGCCCACTCCAGGGAGCTGCCCACCGTGGAGAACGGGCTACCCCCAGAAAGAGAGCGTCTAGCTCTCGGTGGTCAGCACCAGCAGTCCGGCGGTGCCTCCTGCTTCTGCAGCTTCTTGTCCTGGACTCCACAGCCCTGGCCTGGCAAAGCGTTCATTTCTGAAGTTCTGCTGCGTTTTGCCAGGGGTTTTGTTTCTAATTGCTGAGCAGTGCAGTTGTAGAAAGGAGGTTATCTTCCTCTTGAGCCCCGATGACTGTGCCTGTTTATTGTTCTCAGCAAGGGCTGCCCCTGATTGTGCCCGCATCATTTTTGATTTCTTTGCTGCACTTCCACATGGCTGTCATGTCCTGTGCCACTTCCCACAACTGTAGCAAATTTAATGTCAAAATATCTTTACATAATAGCTCAGTAGTGACAGCAACTTACGTTTTCTTTACATAATTTTTCATTTTTTACTTTTTGGCCGGGCCACATGGCATGTGGGATCTCAGCTCCCTGACCAGGGACTGAACCCACGTGCCCTGCAGTGGAAGCCCACGGTCTTCACTGCTGTCCCGCCAGGGGAGTCCCACCCAGTCTTCCTCCACATTGAGCCCCACGCGCAGCAGGCCACGTGGCAGGGCCCGCACACGCAGTGTTAGCTGCTCCATGCTTTGCCCCAGGTCAGCAGCCGAACCAACAGGATGCCCACAGCCTGAGGGGGCAGGTGGCTACCCGCCTCTCCATTTCACAGATGAGGACGCTGAGGGCTGGGAAGACTTCCGTTCCCAGCTTGCTCGGTCCTGAAAGTGCTTGAGCTCCTCTGACCCTGGAGCTCCTCTGGCTGCACCGCTGGGGGCCCCTCGGGCTCCATGCCCGTCCTGGGGCCTCAGCAGCACTCACGGCCCTGCCCGCACCTGCGGGCCTCGCTCGCGCCCCCAGCCCACCCTGAGCCGTCCCCGCCATGCCCGCTTAGCGCCGACCCTGCACCCCACCTTGTTGTTTACTGTTCTCTGATTGTTTCTCTCCAACCAAATGATAAGCTGCATGAGGGCCAGGAATATGTGCCCTCCGTCTTTGGGAGCTTCCTCAGAGTGTAGCGCCAAGGTAGGTACGACGTAGGTCCCTAGTAGAGCCTGACCAGATCACTCAGAACCCCCGGCTCTGTGAGCACTTGCTGCACACTGTGTGCGTGTGTGTGTGTGTGTGTGTGTGGCTCCCGCGCCATTGGCGCGGTCCTGGCCACAGTCGCCCGAGCGGACCCCGCTGAGGGCACGTCTGCTGTTGCAGGAGGCGGCGTTGTACCAGGACATGGTGGCCCTCACCGAGGATCGCAAACTGCAGAACCCGATTCAGGACAACATGGAGAACTACCGGAAGCTGCTCTCACTGGGTGAGCGCTCGAAGCGGGGTCAGAACGGCTCCCGGCAGAGCGGGAGTGGGAGGGAGTGGTCCTGTGACTCGCTCCAGTGGGCCACGCCCACATGGCTCTCACCCCAGAGTGCCGCCCTGCGACTCCAGTCTGATCTGAGGCAGGTCTAGGCTCCTGGGTGGCGTCCCCAGGGGACACATGGTCGGGTCTGAGGTGGCACTGGCCCTGCAAGGGGTCGTGCAGGCCATGACAGGTGGGGAAATGGGTGGAGCCCGAGAGCCAGCAAGGACGCCCTAGGTTTAGGGGCGCTCGAGGCCTCTGCGCAAGCTTGTCGGCAGAGTCCGGAGAATTAACAAGACAAGCTGGGCAAAGGGCCAAGGAATGGACAGTGAGGAGAGGAGAGTGAGACACAGGCCGTCCAGGGCATGCCCAGCACCCAAGAGAGAGCCCGTCGTCTGCGGCGACACGTCTCATGCTGTGTTCTTCCTGTGGACAGGGGTTCAGCTTGCTGAGGATGACGGCAACTCACACATGACCCAGGGCCACTCAGTGAGGTCAAAGAGAAGTGCCTACCCGAGCACCAGCAGAGGTGAGCGCTAAGCCCTGCGGCAGGAGCGGGCGCCGGGCGCGCACACAGACACACAGTAGGGGGGTGTGCACAGACACGGCGATGTACACACACTGACATGTGGCGGCATGCACTCATGGGGTGATGTGTGCACACGCGGCAGCACACACAGTCACGCAGGGCATGCACATGGATACATGGCAGCGTGCAGTGACACTTGGGGGCACGCGGTCGGGGCACAGGGTACAGGCATTCATCCAAGAGCCCCAGGGAGTGCTCACACGGGGCTTCTTCCAGGTCTGAAGACAGCACCTGAGACCAAGAAGTCAGCCCACCGGCGGGGCATCTGCGAGGCCGAGTCCTCCCATGGGGTGATCATGGAGAAGTTCATCAAGGACGTGGCGCGCAGCTCCAGGTCCGGGCGGGCACGGGAGCCGAGTGAGCGGCCGCACAGGCTCTCCCGGAGGCCGGGCGGTGACTGGAAGGAAGCGTCATTCAGCAGGAGGGAGGCGGGAGCCTCAGAGAGGGGCCCAGAAGGGGGCGCCTTTGGGGGAGGAGGCTTCAGCTGTAGCTCAGACCTGGTTTCCAAAAAGCGTGCTCTGGAGAGAAAAAGGCGCTACCACTTTGATGCAGAGGGGCAGGGCCCAGTGCACGATCCAAGGGGCGGGGCAAGGAAACGACCCTTTGAGTGCGGTGGTGAGGCCCGCAGGGCCGCCAAGGCGGCAGGCGCCAGCAGCCTGAGCGCACCGCCCGTGGCCCTGTCGCAGCCGCTAGATTTGGGGGCCATGCCGTATGTGTGCGATGAGTGTGGGAGGTCCTTCGCGGTCATCTCTGAGTTTGTAGAGCACCAGATTGTGCACACCCGGGAGAGCCTGTATGAGTATGGGGAGTCCTTCATCCACAGCGCAGCCGTCAGTGAGGCCCAGAGCAGGCCTGCGGGTGCCAGGCGCTCCGAGGGTGCGCAGGCCACCGGCAATGGCACAGGCCTGGCCGAGCATCGGCGGGGCCAGGCCCGAGAGCACCTCGGGGGCAGTGGGGACGAGGAGCAGGATGAGCCCTTCCTGCCCAGCCCCACCTTCAGTGAGCTTCAGAAGATGTATGGCAAGGACAAGTTCTACGAGTGCAAGGTGTGCAAGGAGACTTTCTTGCACAGCTCGGCCCTGATTGAACACCAGAAAATCCACAGCCACGAGGAACGGGAGAAGGAGCGTAGTACAGGCGCTGTGAGGCGCACCCCCATGCTCGGGGAGCTGCAGAGGGCCTGCGGGAAGGAGAAACGCTATGAGTGCAAGGTCTGCGGGGAGACCTTCCATCACAGTGCAGCCCTGCGGGAGCACCAGAAGACCCACGGCCGGGGGAGCCCGTCCGATGGCAGGGCCAGAGCCTTCGAGGAGACCTTCATTCCCAGCCAGTCCCTGAAGAGGCGCCAGAAAACCTACTCGAAGGAGAAGCTCTACGACTTCAGAGAGGGCGGGGATGCCTTTGGGCGGAGCTCAGACTTCATGGAGCACCAGAAAATTCATTCTCGGAAGAGCTACTTCGACAGCCGGGGGTATGAGAAGCCACTGTTCCACAGCATGTCCATGCCCAGCTCTCAGAAGAGTCACACAATCACCAGGCCGCCCGAGGACGAGGACGAAGAGAAGGCGTTCACCGCCAGCAGCAACCCGGAAGATGGCCAGGAGGCCCGGGCCTATGAGAGGAGCGCCTATGAGAGGGCCATCCTCCACAGCTTGGCCGCCTTCCGGCCTCCCCGTGGCCTCAGGGAGGATGGGGAGCCCTCCACATACCTCTCAGGCCTTCGTGACCCACCGCAGAAGACCCCAGCCTGGGAGAGCCCTTACACCGGAGGCAGGCACAGCTTCCTCAGGAGCTCGGTCTTCTACCGTGCGTCACGCCCCGCCCCTCTGGACCACCTTGCCGGAGAAGGCCCCAGTGGGTGGAAGAGAGATGGCGAAGCCTCCAGCCCCAGCTCAGATGGCCGCCAGCACCAGAAGGCACGTGCCAAGAAGAAGAACATCGAGCGCAAGAATTACGACACTTCCATGATCCATACCCTGCGTTTTGGTGAGCCTCAAACATTTCGCCCGAGAGAGAGATTTTACGAATGTCCAGAGTGTGGAGAGTTCTTTGTCCATAGCTCTGAGCTGGCTGAACACCAGAAGATCCACAACAGGAAGAAGCTCTCCGGAAGTAAAAACTACCTACGGTCTGTCCTTCGCAGCCTGACCTCCACTGACCCTCAGACCAGCTACCAAGGCCAGTCAATGCAGATGGGTTATGCCCAGGAAGCAGCTCAGACCAGTTACGCTGAACTAGCAGCTCAGACCAGTTATGCTGAACTAGCAGCTCAGACCAGTTACGCCGAAGAACCAGCTCAGACCAGTTACGCCAAGGCACCAGCAAAGGCTAGTTATACTGAGGAACCAGCTCAGACCAGTTGTATTGAGGAACCAGCTCAGACCAGTTACACTGACCCAGCAGCTGAAACCAGTTACACCGAAGAACCAGCTCAGACCAATTACACTGAGGAACCAGCTGAGGCCAGTTATACTGAGGAACCAGCTCAGACCAGTTGTATTGAGGAACCAGATCAGACCAGTTACACTGACCCAGCAGCTGAGACCAGTTATACTGAAGAACCAGCTCAGACCAATTACACTGAGGAACCAACTGAGGCCAATTATACTGAGGAATTAGCTCAGACCAGTTACACTGACCCAGCAGCTGAAACCAGTTACACCGAAGAACCAGCTCAGACCAATTATACCAAGGAACCAGCTGAGGCCAGTTATACTGAGGAACCAGCTCAGACCAGTTGTATTAAGGAACCAGCTCAGACCAGTTACACCGAAGAGTCAGCTCAGACCAATTACATCGAGGAATCAGCTGATGCCAGTTATAGTGAGGAACCAGCTCAGACCAGTTGTATTGAGGAACCGGCTCAGACCAGTTACACCGACCCAGCAGCTGAGACCAGTTACACCGAAGAACCAGCTCAGACCAATTACACTGAGGAACCAGCTGATGCCAGTTATACTGAGGAACCAGCTCAGACCAGTTGTATTGAGGAACCGGCTCAGACCAGTTATACTGACCCAGCAGCTGAGGCAGGTTACACTGAAGAACCAGCTGAGGCCGGTTATAGTGAGGAACCAGCTCAGACCAGTTATGCCAAGGAACCAGCTCAGACCAGTTATAGTGAGGAACCAGATCAGACCAGTTACACTGACCCAGCAGCTCAGACCAGTTACACCGAAGAACCAGCTCAGACCAGTTACACCGAAGAACCAGCTCAGACCAGTTACACCGAAGAACCAGCTCAGACCAGTTACACCGAAGAACCAGCTCAGACCAGTTACACCGAGGAACCAGCTGAGGCCCGTTATACAGAGAAACCATCTCAGACCAGTTATGCTGAGGAACCAGCTCAGACCAGTTATAGTGAGGAACCAGCTCAGGCCAGTTACTCCGAGGAACCAGCTCAGACCAGTTACTCCGAGGAACCAGATCAGACCAGTTACTCCGAGGAACCAGATCAGACCAGTTACTCCGAGGAACCAGATCAGACCAGTTACTCCGAGGAACCAGCTCAGACCAGGTACGCCGAGGAACCAGATCAGACCAGTTATGCCGAGGAACCAGCTCAGAGCAGTTATGTCGAGGAACCAGCTCAGAGCAGTTATGCCGAGGAACCAGCTCAGACCAGATATGCCGAGGAACCAGCTCAGACCAGTTATGCCGAGGAACCAGCTCAGACCAGTTATGCCGAGGAACCAGCTCAGACCAGTTATGCCGAGGAACCAGCTCAGACCAGTTACTCCGAAGAACCAGCTCAGAGCACATATGCCGAGGAACCAGCTCAGACCAGATATGCTGAGGAATCCCTAGCTGAGACTAGTTATGCTGAACTAGTAGCTCAGATTAGTTATGCTGAACTAGCAGCTCCAACTAGTTACGCTGAACTAGCAGTTGAGACCAGTTACTTTGAACCACCAGCTCAAACTAATTATACTGAACCAGCTGAGACCAATTATGCTGAACCAGCAGCTCAGGTCAGTTTTGATGAACCACCAGTTGAGGCTAGTTATGCTGATCTAGCAGCTGAGATCAGTTATGCTGAACTAGCAGCTGAGACAAGTTATGCTGATCTAGCAGCTCAGATCAGCTATGATGAACCACCAGCTGAGACTAGTTATGCTGAGCTAGCAGCTCAGATCAGTTATTCTGAACCAGCAGATCAGACTAGTTATGCTGAGCTAGCAGCTCAGACCAGTTACTCTGAACCACTAGCTCAGACCAGCTATGCTGAGCTAACAAGTGAGACCAGTTACTGCGAGCAGCCAGTCCTCAATGAATGTAAGGAGTGTGGGGAATGCTTTGCCACCGTTGAAGACCTCGGCAGACATCGGAAAATCTATGCCGGAGAGAAATTCCATGATGGGAAGCTGTTTGGAGAGTCTGTGATGCCGGACCTAGGCCTGGACGGGTCTCCGGAGGAAGAACCGGAAGAGCAGGAGGAGCCAGAAGACTCCATCTACGGCTGTAAGGACTGCGGGCTGGGCTTCGCAGACCGCGAGGACCTCCGGGACCACCAGAAGGTCCATGGCCGGGAGTACCTGGTGGACACCCGTCAGTACACGCACCCCGCGGTGCACACGCCGCCTGTCAGCGAGTATCAGAAAGATTGCCTTGGAGAGCAGCTCTACGAGTGCCCGGCCTGCGGGGAGTCGTTCGTGCACAGCTCGTTCCTCTTCGAGCATCAGAAGGTCCATGAGCAGGACCAGTTCTACGGCCACAGGCGGTACGAGCCCTTCATGCAGCCCCTGATCGCCAGCCCGCGGCGGCCCCAGGCCCCGCAGAAGAGCGCCCCCACCGGGGTGGGCCCGCAGTGCCAGGTGTGCGGGCTGGATTTCATCCACCCCTCGGTCCTCAGCGAGCACGCCCGGGGCCACGCCGGCGAGGGGCTGCCGGATCAGGGCCAGGGGGGCACGGGCGCGGCAGGGCCTGGCCCGGCGCCCACGGAGCCGCAGCGAGACCCAGGCGAGGAGCAGCGCTACGAGTGTGAGACCTGCGGTGAGTCCTTCCCCAGCCAGGCCGACCTCCAGGAGCACATGCGCGTGCACGAGAAGGGCGAGCCCTACGACTACGGGGCCGCCTTCGTGCACACGTCCTTCCTGACGGAGCCGCCCAAGAGGGACTGGCCCTTCTACGAGTGCAAGGACTGCGGCAAGTCCTTCATCCACAGCACCATCCTCACCAAGCACCAGAAGCTGCACCTGCAGGAGGAGGGCGCGGCTGCGGCGGCCGCCGCCACGGCCCAGGAAGCAGAGGCCAACGTCCTCGTTCCCCGGGAAGTCCTGCGCATCCAGGGCTCCAATGTGGAGGCCGCTGAGCCGGAGGTGGAAGCGGCCGAGCCCGAGGTGGAGGCGGCCGAGCCCGAGGTGGAGGCGGCCGAGCCCCTCGGGGAGGCCGAGGGCCCGGAGTGGGAGGCCGCGGAGCCGAGCGGCGAGGCGGAGCAGCCCCACGCCGAGGCAGAGCAGCCGGACATGGACGCCGATGAGCCGGACGGCGCGGGCATCGAAGACCCGGAGGAGCGCGCCGAAGAGCCTGAGAGCGACGCCGATGAGCCGGACGGCGCGGGCATCGAGGACCCCGAGGAGGAGGGCGAGGAGCAGGAGATCCAGGTGGAGGAGCCCTACTACGACTGCGGTGAGTGCGGCGAGACCTTCCCCTCGGGTGCTGCCTACGCCGAGCATCTGAGAGAGCACGCCAGCCTCGTCATCCTGGAGCCCGCAGGCTTCTACGGCGAGGGCGCCGGGGGCCCCGAGGGCGGCCGGCCCGACGACGAGCTCTTCAAGTGCGACGTGTGCGGGCAGCTCTTCAGCGACCGCCTGTCCCTGGCCAGGCACCAGAACACCCACACCGGCTGAGGCCCGGGGGCCCCCCTGGGACCCGACCCTCCTCACTCACACTCACCGGACCCACCGCGACCTCCCGGACTGCACCCACCCGACCTGGACTTCAGACACCCGGCCCCGACACAGCCCCATGTCAGCTGAGGCTCGTCGGGCTGGGGCCTCCACTGGGACCCAGCCCCCCTCACCCATGCACAACCAGACCCACCGAGCCGGCCTGCACTGCACCCACCGGCCTGGATTCAGACTCTCGGCCCCAAGGTGCAGACGCCTGCAGCTGCCGTGTTCAGCACAGCAGGTACCTGCGGGACAGCAGGGCACTCGCCCACGCAGCACCTCCTGAGATGTACACAGAACAGCCCAGCACAGCGAACTGGACTGAGTGTGATACTCACTGACCATTTACCTGCAGACGCACCTCACCTGGTACTCTGGTTTTTCTTTTTTCTTTTTTTTGGAGGAGGAAGACAGCAACAAAATACAATATATTTGTAAGCATCTTAGAGCTTTAGAAAGATTTATTGTGCGCAGCTTGAACCTTACCGGTATCTTTTTGACTATCTGACTTTGTGGTTCCTTACTCTTTACATAACCCCCTCACGGTGTAGGCGTGAAAGGCAGAGCGTCTTGCCCGCTTCGCTGTGTGAAGGGAAGTCCTCTCTGCTCCCTTTTCAGGCGCCTCGTCTACACCGACACTTTTGAAACCTCGTGCTGTGTAAGCCTTTACTGTATGTGGATGGGCCTTTTGTAACCTGGTTGGTTGGTTGCCCCCTTGTAACCTTGCAGTGGTTCTCATGCAAAAAACACTACAAGTTTTTGTTATTTTTATTTTTTTAACCCACCTTGATGTCTCTTAGATAGTGAATTTTACAAAAGCCGAAGCTTTTCCCTGTGAGTCTTATGTCCTTGCCTTTAAAGAGTGGGTTGTAACCATCACTAGATCACGCGTGCCTAATGAAAGTTGAGAACCACGGGGGGGGGGGGCGAGGGGGGTGCTCTCCTGTTGTAAATACGGTCGAGGGCCTATGACTTCATTATTTCCCTTTGCGCGCTTCCTGCCTTAAGTGACAAGTAGCAACGTGGCTTGGCCCCTCCGTGCCGCCACATGGCAAGTTTGCACCCTGGGTGCCCAGGAGCTAGTATCCTTAGAGCTTTCCAGCCTGAGACTTAATCCTCCTCTCCACCTGTCTGACCCTCAACTAACCCCATGTCTAACTTGCATTTAAAAAAAAAATAGAAAAAAGCTTTCTTTACAGCCAACTCAAGCTCGACATGGACTCAGGTTCCCCGGCAGCCTTAATTTGTTTCATTGCCATCTGTCCCCCCCTCTCAGGTCGCACCCTCCTGACAAGCACCCCCGCTGTCCTCAGAGCGGCCCCCTGGCCCATCAGCCTGGTTTCCCGCGTCGTCATCCCGAGCTGACCTCACCGCTCTGGGGTCTCCTGCGTCCTGCTCTGTGCCCTCCCTTTGCTTCCCTGCCCCCTCTTCGCATAATGACTATTAAGAAATTTCTTGGCTTTGAGTTGGCTGGCAAAAAAATTTTAAAATTTTTTTTTAAAAACTTAAAAAAAAAGAGGATCTTGTAGATGCAGTGAGCAGAAGCTAAGAGCAGATTGTTTGGGAGAGCAGAGTGAGAAGACCTGCTCAGGAGCCGCGTCTGGACCCCCGCTCCTAGGTCCCTGCCAGAGGGCTGAGGAGAGTGTGTCAGAGCTGGAGGGAACGCCAAAGTCGGGGAGAGCCAAAGAAGAGGGTCCTGACGCCTCACCAGACCTTGGAGGGCGGGGTCGGACGGCAGGAACATCAGAAGCAGGGACTGGAAGGCCCGCTGAGGGAGGTTGAATGAATGAGCAGGGTGTCCTGGCAGTTAGGAGATGGGCCGCTTGGTGGCCTGGTGTCGATGAGGGCAGCTGCGGCACGAGACCCAACGATGGAACGGTCGCCCCGGGGCCCCGAGGGGCCGCGGGCTGGGAGCCAGCCTGGGCGGCATGGGGGTGAACCTGGCGTTCATCGCTGTCGGCGGCACCAACTGGTAGAGTGTTTTCAGAGAGCTGCCTGCCCAGTGTCCGTTCCAGCCGGCCTTCGGTCAGTGAGAGATCAGGAACAAGTGATGAATGCCAAAAATAGGAGCAAGGTGAAGGGAATGTGTCCGTGGACTCTGAATGCAGCTGTCCAGAAGTGATAATCATGGAGAGTTACGTAGTGACGTGGAGATATATTTACGGAATACCAAGTGGAAAAAGCAGGACACAGAATTATATTTATACTACAATTATAGCTGTTTAAAAATGTATGCTTATAGTCAAAAGCTGTGGTGGTGTTGCTGTTGTAGGCTTATAGTTGAGCATTATTTTCTTAAATTCCTTGAATGTTCTTTATGATAGTGTTACTCAGAAGTTTATAATCATGTTTCCATTGTGAACATAATTTGAGCTCATTTATCCAGGCACTCAGAGAATACAGAAAAGTGGAGGGGAAAAAAATCCATATGCCCACCATCCAAAGATGGCAGATATATTCCTCACCATCTTGTTTATTCTTCTTTCTGTGCACAGGCTTATCACTGTGTCCCAAACGTGTACTCAGATTAAGTGTCACCTTTGTGGAATTATGGTTAAACGCTTTCATCTTAATGTTTTCAGATGGCCTTTAAAATAGATTCCTGATAACAAAGTTTATTATGCTTGCTTCAATTAGTAAGCATAATACACACCCAGAGGAATAATTGGAAAATACAAAATAAATTAGAAAAGAGCAAAAAAGTCACCCATATTCCCAACACCCAACAACTGCTGTTAACATCCTGATCTGTTTCCTCCATCTCGTATCAGTGCACAAGCTTGTGATTTATGACCGTGGTGAATATGTGTGCATAAAGTCTAAAATGAAAAAAAAAAATTACAGAAAATAATTAGTGTTGTCATTGTGGGATTATGGTTAACTATCTTAGTCTCAAATTTCTTGAATGATCTTTGGTGTTTTGAGTATTAAATCTTACGTATGTTTTTCCATTAAAACTCTTAATACATACTCATGGCATACTTTGGGGGAGATTTAGTAAAGCAAAAGAAATTCACGCGTATTCCCGACACCCAACAATCATTGCTGTTAAACCTTGATCTGTGCACAGTCTGAGGACTGGGGTGTCTGTGGCGAGAACGTAGAGGGTCGAAGAGGAGAAACATGGAAAGCAGTGAAGAAACGGCTGTGTGGTCTTTGCGGTGTTAAGGCTGTGGGGTTCGCTTTCCTGGGAGGCCCGTCTCGCTGTGTTCCGGTCACCGACCTTTCGTCACGGGTACCTCCATTGTAACCGCAGTGTCTGCTGGTTGTAGAAACCCGGCACTTGGAGAAGTGTGGAAGAGGGGCGTGCCCCTCTCGCCGCCGCCCAAAGACCACGGTTAACATCCGGACACGTTTTCCTCATCTCGTCTCTGTGCACAGGTTTTTGGTTTGTTAGTATGGTTGTGGTCGTTCTTTCTGTAATCGTGTCACCAATAAAAATAAAGTTAAAAATAAGATAGCTCTCAGCCTCTTCTTTTGTCCATTTGAAGTGTTTGGGGTGTTTAAAAAATCCGAGCACTTAGTGTCCCCTTAGGCCCTACAAATCTCTTCCCGTTTGTTTTTAATATTTATTTTAATTGGAAACTAATTACATTATTGGTTTTGCCATACATTGACATGAATCTGCCCCGGGTGTACATGTGTTCCCCATCTTGAACCTCCCTCCACATCCCATCCCTCTGGTTCATCCCAGTACACCAGCCCCGAGCATCGTCCCTTTTTTAATTACTGTGTATTTCAACAGCTCACTTCTAAGGGATCTCCTCTCAGCACTACACAAAGCCACATTTGTAACTCAACTAATAAAATTAAAAGATAACATCTCAATAGTGTTTTTAAACTTGACGTTAAGCGTTAGATAAGTTTCACTTACTTTGAGCCTGCATTTAAAATTTTAATCTCATCTAAATACAATACTCAGACAAGAATGATCCCCGTAACAAAAAAAATGTTAATACCGTGATTTGGAATCTCTGTATTCAGTCGTGTCCGACTGTGACCCCAGGGTCTGTAGCCCACCAGGTTCCTGTGTCCAAGGAGTTCTTTAGGCAAGAATACTGGGTGGGTTGCCATTTCCTCCTCCAGAGGACCTTCCCAACCCGCTTCTCCTGCATTGTAGGCAGATTCTTTACCGTCTGAGCCACCAGAAGACCTATTACATAAAATGTGCATCCCTAACTACCCTGAAGCTGAACGGTTCTGTCTGAAGGTGCCTGACCGGCTCTCGAGTCAAAGCTTCAATAATCCTTCCAGGGGCATCCGAGATCGTCAGGGCCAGGGGTCAGTTCTCTTTTAAGGCTGACTTCCTGCACAGTTTGTCACTAACGGACGTCCTGTAGGAAGGGAAAATGTGAGGGTCGCTGGGGCTTGCCTGGCCAGCACTTGCCCTCTCAGACAGCTCCCCGGTGCCCCTGCCACACGCTTATTCCCCGAGCCAGACCCCTCCGTGGCCTGAGCTGACTGTGTTCCTGGGTCCCCGCAGTCACGTCAGACCCAGACCAGGGGCCATCCGGGTGCTCACACCGGCGGGGCTGGGCCACTTGTGCCAGGGAGACTGGCACGCAGCGCCTGGGGCTCCTGGTGGCACTGCCACCTGTGGGCTCCCTCAGAACATCTCTCCCACGAGCTGACTTTGTCACCAGCCCCGAGTCCCTTCCCCTCCCTGGGAACTGCCGAGTCCGCTGAGAAGGATCAATCCCCGACCCTTCCCCTTCCCAAGGTCAGCGCTGACCACGCATCAGTGCCCTCCATTCATTCTCTGAGCACACTGTCCCGGCAGGCTTCTCCTCCCTCACTCTACTTGGCCACTGTTGGTCATTTGTAGCCCTAAAGAGCCCTAACGGAGACAGAGAGTGGGATGGACATAATAAACCCTGAGGGAAACTGGGATACTCTGAAAAGCTCGGAATCAAGCCCCGGGATGGGGATGGGGACCGTGAAGACTGAAGCACATGGCAGTAAGATCCCCACATACCACCCGGACATCAGTCCTCCGGTTCTCTGCTTGGGTGTGGTGGGGGGTGGGGATAGGGGAGGGCATGACAGCAACTGTCAAAAACCCCCAAGACTGCGAAGGATGTCCAGGCGAAAGCCGCAAGTGGGTTTCTGTTAACGCACGAACCGCGACGCTGTGGGTCTCTCTCTCTGCACGGCCACGTCCATAGCCCTGCCCTGTTTCTAGCGACAAAAGCTTAGGCAGCCCCGGGAGAGATGGAATCCTGGTAATGAGAAAGCAGTGTCTGAGAGACTTGGGAACACTGGGACCCTCTGAAACTCCAAGCCCTTGAAAACACTCCTCATCCACCACCTCCCTCTCACACGAGGGGAAGCAGGGGGCGCTGCCTGTGGTAGCAGCAGCTGTTGAAATGCTCTCCGATGTCCTTTGGGATGGGCTGAACCCCCGTATTGAAACGGAGGAAGCGTACACAGACTCAGAGAAGAAGCTTATGGTTGCAGGGGGACAGGATAGAGGGGGATGGTCAGGGAGCTTGGGATGGACATGTGCGGTTCAGTTCAGCTCAGTCCCTCAGTTGTGTCCGACTCTTTGCGACCCCAGGAATCACAGCACACCAGGCCTCCCTGTCCATCACCAACTCCCGGAGTTCACTCAAACTCATGTCCATCGACTCGGTGATGCCATCCAACCATCTCATTCTCTGTCATCCCCTTCTCCTCCTGCCCCCAATCCCTCCCGGCATCAGGGTCTTTTCCAGTGAGTCAACTCGTCACATCAGGTGGCCAAAGTATTGGAGTTTCAGCTTTAGCATCAGTCCTTCCAATGAATATTCAGGACTGATCTCCTTTAGGATGGACTGGTTGGATCTCCTTCCAGTCCAAGGGACTCTCAAGAGTCTTCTCCAGCACCACAGTTCAAAAGTATCCATTCTTCGGCGCTCAGCTTTCTTCACAGTCCAACTCTCACATCCATACATGACCACTGGAAAAACCATAGCCTTGACTAGACGGACCTTGGTTGGCAAAGATAATGTCTTTGCTTTTCAATATGCTGTCTAGGTTGGTCATAACTTTCCTTCCAAGGAGTAAGCGTCTTAATTTCATGACTGCAGTCACCATTTGCAGTGATTTTGCACACGGCTATATACAAAATGCAGAACCAACAAGGACCTATTAGAGCTCAAGGAACTCTGCTCGGGGTTAAGCGGCAGCCCAGATGGGAGGGGGGTTTGGGGGAGACTGGGTGCCTGTGTATATACATGGCTGAGTCCCTCTGCTGTTCACCTGAAACTATCACAGCTATACCCCAATACAAAGCAAGTTTAAAAAAAGGAGAAGTGAGGCTGGTGTAGTCAGATCCTGGAGTGGGCAGAGGGGAGTTCTGACAGTTTCATGGCTGTGGCGGCCCCTCAAAGTACCCACTGCAGTGAGAAACTCCTGAACCACAACTAGCGGGTGGCCCCTGATCTCTGCAACTAGAGAACGCCTGAGCCACAGCAAAAACCCAGTGCAGCCAAAAAATGAATTAATTTAAAATATACCAGTAGTCTGGTGTTCACCTTTAATATTAAAAAGCTTTTATCTTTTTAAGGTTTACAATGTGATGCTTTGATTCCATTCACATTGTATAATAATTATTGTAATAAAAATAAATAACATATCCATCACCTCACATCGTTATCTTTTGGGTGGGGACAAGAAGAGAGATCTACTCTTTCAGCAAATTTCAAGTATATAATACAGTTATTAACTAAAGTCACCAAGCTGTACATTAGAACTCTAGAACTTCTTCATCCAGCATAACTAAAACTTTATGCCCTTTGGGCAGCACCCCTTCATTTCCCACACTTCGCAGACACTGGCAACGACTATTCTAAGAGCTTGACTTTCTTAACTTCCAAATATAAGTGAGATCATGCAGTATTTACCCCACACTGTTTTCCATAGTAGCTGTATCAACCTGTATTTCCTCCAAAAGTATGCGCGTTCTCATTTCTCCACATCCTTAACAGCATTAGTTATCTTTTGTCTTTCTTGATAATAGCCATCCTAACAGGTATGCGGTGCTCTCTCTTGTGTGTGTTTTTGGCCACGAGTCAGGTGGGATCTTAGCTTCCCAACCAGGGCTTGAACCTGTGCTCCCTGCACAGGAAGCTCAGAGTCTTTAACCACCGGACTGCCAGGAAAGGCCCTCTTATTGTTTTGATTTGCATTTCCTTCAAATACAGACTTAAATTGAAGAAAGAAGGGAAAACCACTAGGCCATTCAGGTATGACTAAATCAAATCCCTTATGATTATACAGTGGAAGTGAGAAATAGAGTCAAAGGATTAGATCTCATAGAGTGCCTGAAGAACTATGGACGGAGGTTCGTGGCATTGTACAGGAGGCAGGGATCAAGACCATCCCCAAGAAAAAGAAATGCAAAAAAGCAAAATGGCTGTCTGAGGAGGCCTTACAAATAGCTGTGAAAAGAGAAGCGAAAAGCAAAGGAGAAAAGGAAAGATATTCCCATTTGAATGCAGAGTTCCGAAGAATAGCAAGGAGAGATAAGAAAGCCTTCTTCAGTGATCCGTCCGTTCCGTTCAGTCGCTCAGTTGTGTCCGACTCTTTGTGACCCCGTGGACTGTAGCCTACAGGCTTCTCCATCCGGTCAGGAAGCAACAGTTAGAACTGGACATGGAACAACAGACTGGTTCCAGATAGGAAAAGGAGGAGCTCATCAAGGCTGTATATTGTCACTGCTTATTTAACTTATATGCAGAGTACATCATGAGGAACGCTAGGCTGGAGGAAGCACAGGCTGGAATCAAGATTGCCAGGAGAAATATCAATAACCTCAGATATGCAGATGACACCACCCTTACTGCAGAAAGCAAAGAGGAACTAAAGAGCCTCTTGATGAAAGTGAAAGAGGAGAGTGAAAAAGTTGGCTTCAAGCTCAACATTCAGAAAACTAAGATCATGGCATCTGGTCCCATCACTTCATGGCAAATAAATGGGGAAACAGTGGCTGACTTTATTTTGGGGGGCTCCAAAATCACTGCAGATGGTATTGCAGCCATGAAATTAAAAGACGCTTACTCCTTGGAAGGAAAGTTATGACCAACCTAGACAGCATATTAAAAAGCAGAGACTTTACTTTGTCAACAAATGTCCGTCTAATCAAGGCTATGGTTTTTCCAGTGGTCATGTATGGATGTGAGAGTTGGACTATAAAGAAAGCTGAGTGCCGAAGAATTGATGCTTTTGAACTATGATGCTGGAGAAGACTCTTGAGAGTCCCTTGGACTAGAAGGAAATCCAAGCAGTCCATCCTAAAGGAGATCAGTCCTAGGTGTTCATTGGAAGGATTGATGTTGAAGCTGAAATTCCAATCCTTTGTCCACCTGATGCAAAGAGCTGATTCATTCGAAAAGACCCTGATGCTGGGAGGGACTGGGGGCAGGAGGAGAAGGGAACGACAGAGAATGAGATGGTTGGATGGCATCACCGAGTTGATAGACATGAGTTTAAGTGAACTCCGGGAGTTGGTGATGGATAGGGAGGCCTGGTGTGCTGTGATTCCTGGGGTCGCAAAGAGTCAGACACGACTGAGCGACTGAACTGAATTTTGTGCCCCACTGTGTGTTCTTAGCAACTTTATTGAAGATCTGAAGATGAATGCCCTTATTTCTGACTCTCTATCCTGTTCCCTTGCTCTATGTCTGTTTTAATGCTGGTTCCATACCAGTGTTGCTGCTGTAGATTTATAAGGTTTTTTTTTTTCATCAAGAAACGTGAAAGTGAAGTCGCTCAGACGAATCTTTGCGACCCCATGGACTGTGGCCCACCAGGCTCCTCTGTCCATGGGATTTTCCAGGCAATAGTACTGGAGTGGGTTGCTATTGCCTTCTCCAGGGGATCTTCCCAGCCCAGGGCTCGAACCCAGGTCTCCCGCATTGTAGACAGACGCTTTACCATCTGAGCCACCAGGGAACGTGATGGTTCCAAAATTGTCTTTTCTTGCTCAAGATTGTATGGGCTAGTCGGGTCTTTTGTAGTTTCACCTGAATTTCAGGATGTCTTTTCTATTTCTGTTAAAATGCTATGGAATTTCAATAGGGATTGCACTGAATTGGAAGATTGCTTTGGATAGAATAGGAATTTAAACAGTATTAATCCTTCCAACCAGTCCATTCTAAAGGAGATCAGTCCTGGGTGTTCACTGGAAGGACTGATGCTGAAGCTGAAGCTCCAATACTTTGGCCACCTCATGCAAAGAGTTGACTCACTGGAAAAGACTCTGATGCTGGGAGGGATTTGGGCCAGGAGGAGAAGGGGATGACAGAGAATGAGATGGCTGGATGGATGGCATCACCGAGTCGATGGACATGAGTTTGAGTGAACTCCAGGAGTTGGTGATGGAGAGGGAGGCCTGGTGTGCTGTGATTCATGGGGTCGCAAAGAGTTGGACACGACTGAGCGACTGAACTGAACTGAACTGAACTGAATCCTTCCAACCCATGAACATGGTATACTGTCCCATTTATGTCTGTCTTTGATTCCTTTCTGCAGTGTTTTATATTTTCCAGTGCTCAGATCTTTCGCCTCTTTGGTTAAATTTATTCTTAAGTGTTTTCTCTTTTTGATGGTTTTATAAATAGGATTGTTTCTTAATTTCTTTTTCAGTTTGTTTTTAGTATATGGAAGTGCTACTGATTTTTGAGCGTTGACGTTTGTACCCTGCAACTTTATGGAATCTCTGTGTTAGTTCTAACAGATTTTTGGAAGAGTATTTAGGATTTTCATTTAAATATCTATTTTACTTCTTCCTTTCTGATTTGAATGCTTTTTGTTTCTTTTTTCTTGCCTAATTGCTCAGGCTAGTGCTTCTAGTACTATGTAGAATAGGATTGGTAAGAAGAAACATTCATGTCTTATTTCAGATTTATAGGAAAAACTTTCAGGCATTCACCATGTATGTGATATTAGCTGTTGGCTTGTCATAAATGGCCTTTATTAAGTTAAGGTTCATTCCTTCTATAGCCAGTGTATTGGGACTTTTTATCATGAAAGGATATTAAATTTTGTCCAGTGCTTTTTCTCCATCTATTGAGATGATAATATGATCTTTATCTTTGTCTCTTAATGTTGTATAATTTATGTATTTGCATGTGTTAAACCATCCTCGAATCCCAGTACATATTCACCAGACAACTCTTTTTAAAAAACTATTCCCAATTCCACTATTACACTTAAAATGATTTCTTACTATTGCCAGATACCCAGTATTCAAATGTCTACATTAGATACGACCATCTATTTTTAAAGTACTGTTTGAAATCTATTTTAAAATTACTCTCATACAAAATCTGCATAAACTTGTGATCTTGTTGAATCCAGTTTTTTGCTTTTTATTGGGTACACACTGCTCTTGGCAGTGCAAGGCTGCTCAGGGGTTCTGGAAGTTTTGAGGCAGGGTCTCTAGGGACCTCTATGCTACATTTGTCGTTGTTGTTCAGTCGCTCAGTTGTGTCCTACTCTTTGCGATCCCGTGGACTGTAGCATGCCAAGCTCGCCTGTCCTTCACCATCTCACGGATTCTGTTCAAACTCATGTCCACTGAGTCTGTGATGCCACTTTACCCTCTGGTAAGCGGATGAGGTGCTGAGCATGAAGTCCCCCACCCCCCACCGCCCACCCCACCCCTTCATACCTGCAGATGAAGGTAACAGCTCTCTCCAGCTGCAGGAACCCAGGGCTAGGGTGAAAGGAGTGAGGCAAGCCACGTGGTCCCCCTCCCCACCACCTCTGCCACGCCTTCGGTTTCAGGACTACATTTCCCAGCAGTCCTCGCGCGCCACCCTAATTCGGGCTCCTTAGCAGACACAGAGAGACTGGCGGCGGTGAGGCGCGGTGCCTTCTGGGACTTGTGGTTCGGTGGGCGGCGCTGGGAGCACTTAGGTCCAGGTTTGAATTCCGCCCACCGCATTCGGCTCAGAGAGGAGGCCGACAGTGCGGGGCAAGCAGGTGAGTTTGCGGCTGGAGAGGATGGGAGGTGGGCTGGTGCGGGGGGAGGGCAAAGGGAGAGAGAGTGCGTGTTTTGAGGTGCTTTGTCTCTGTCCTTGGGGAGTGGGGAGAGGGTCGGAGGAAGCGGGGTGGCTCAGCTGCGCGCTCTGGGGGGGTGACAGCAGCTGGGTCCTGGGCCACCCCTCCCTGACCTGTTGTGTCTCCAAGGGTGAAGTGTCTGGGGTGGTGGGTGTGAGTGAGTGAGAGTGTCAGGGTGCGAGGTGAGCGTGTCAGGGTGGGAGGGGGCCGTGGATGCCCGGGGTGCGTGGGACTGACTCGGAGTGTATGGCCTTGTTTGCGTGTCCCAGGGCGGGAGACTTCGTGGGATTCCACACTGCAAAGATTTTGACTTTGAGAGGTGTCTGTGAGAGTCCAAACCTGCTCTGACAGGTGGAGTCTGTGGGCACCTAGGAGGTGTGGACGTGCGCGTGGAGCAGAGTCTGACTGTGTGTCTGAATTCGGGCAGCTTACTCTGTGAAGGGCCTGCTAATCTGATGGCGGGGGCAGGCGGTATTCGGGGGCCTCCCGGACGCTGGAGGGGTGCATTGAGAGTTAAGAGGGCCAGTGATGAACTTGGCCAGATGGGGCAAGTATAAACGACTTGCAGGGAACACCTAAGGCAGTTTGGGGGCGGGGCGTTGGAGCTGCAGAGAGACCCTCAGGAGATCTGGGTGTTCCCCAGAGTGTGAAGTTTGGGGGATTAGAAGGGTTTTTGAGTTTGCAGCAGGTATGACCTGGGGTGCTGGGCTGAGAGTGGGGGCTGGGAGCATGACTGGTGCACACGTGTGAAAGGGGGCAGGCCTGGGTGCTGGGTCCAGGTTGGGCCCGGGTGTCAGCCAGATGGGATCATGTGTCTCGGGGTGCTTCTGAGTTCTGAGATATGTCTGCAGGTGTGTTCTGTGTCTTTATGCCCCAGTGTCTCAGGTGTTTATCTGAAAAATGTGTGTGTTTCTACAAGTGTGTGTGTACATGTCCATGTGGGTTACCTGCAGATTAAAGTTGTATGAATCTGAATCTACATATTTACATGTGTGGGAGCAGTGACTTTTACTGTTTTTAAAAGGCCTGGAGGCTGAGAGGGTGACTGATTTCCCAGGTATGTGTGTGTCTGCAGGCCCAGATTTCTGTGGATGGATTTCTGCATATCTATCTGATTTGACTTCCTAGTAGGTCTCAATTTTTTCCAAGTCTATACTCCCAAAGGAGTGAGTCTGAGGTTTAAAGAAAACCATCTGGAGAGAGTGTAAAGGGGAGTGACGGCAGTCTGAGAGGGGGAGGCCTCTGGGGGATGGGTCCCCAGGTGAGACTGAGGGTGGACCCTAGGGTGTCAGAGGTGGTCTGGGTGTCCCATAGGGTGTCCTTTGAGATCTAAGTGTGCAAAAGTGTGTGTCCTGAGTGTGTGTGCCTGGAAGTGCTCAGTATTTGAAGCTGTATCTGCACGTCTGTGTGTGTGTGTGTGCCTGAGCATTCCTGAACCTCAGGATGTTACTGCCCATCTGCATGTGTTTCAGGATCTACAACTGTGTCTTCATTTGCACACCTGGGGCTCTGGGGCCAGGGGTGTGTCTCGGAGTTGTTGAGAGTGTCCCCTGTGAGTCCTGGGCAGGGGGTCAGCTTGTGGGAGGGAGTCACTGTGTGTCTGTGATCCTGCAGGACCCACCCCCACCCCCACCCCCGAGGGGTCCCCAGCACCCCCCACCCCTGGGTCTCTGAAGCCTGAGCCTCTGTGCCTTTCCCAGGAAGGCCTGGCCCAGACAGTGGGGGAGGGGCGCTGGGGGAGGGGCCGTGCGCTGAGGTCCAGTAGGGACACCTCAGAAGAGGCACAGTGATGCTGGCAGGCTGGGGGCCTTCCTGGAGGAAGAGGCCCGGGACCCTCCCCACGAATAATGAAATTGCGGTGAACATTCCGAGGTCTGTGCCAGTGTCAGAGACTGTGTTAACCACCTGACTTGTGTTTAGGGGCGGGGGTGGGGGTTTGTGCGTGTCTGTAAGCGGCTCAGCCGCGTTCATTCATTCACGCGAGTTTGTCCACAGCATCCCTTCGCATCTCCAGAGCCAGCGTGGCTCCAGCGCCAAGGACACGCGCTGAGCAAGCCCGCCCGCCCCTGCCCAGGAGCCGGGACAGAGCCTGGGTCCCCTGGGTCCGGAGGTCAGTCCCGCGGCCGCAGCTCCGAGGGGTCTGCGCCATCGGGGCGTGGGCGCCGAGCGGGGCGAGGGGGTCCCCGCGGGGAGGGCGGGGGCGCCCCGGGAGGAGGTGCGGGCGCGCTCTGGGCTGCTGCCTGGGGGCCCCGAGACCCCAGGGCGCGCGCGGTGAGGGCCCTGCAGGAACCCCGGCTCCCCTGAGGGCGGGGGACGTCCTCAGACCCTCGTGAGCGCGAGGAGTCCGAGGGTTTCTCTGGCCACCGGGAGGAGGGGAGCCTGGAAGGGACACAGGAGGCTGGGGTGTCCGGAGGCGGGGGTCCCCTCCAGGGCCGGCGGAGCGGAACCCGGGTCCTGCCCCCCGAGGTTCTGGGGGTCGGGGGGCGCGCGCCCGGGACTCCGGCTTGCTAGAGGGGCGCGCGGAGGGTGCTGCGAGCGCCAGGCGGTCGGGGCCTCAGGGAGCGGGGTCAGCGCGGGCCGCAGAGAGCGCGCGGGGCGGGGCTGGGGGCTGCCGCCCGCTTCCAGCCGCTCCCGGGCCCTGCGCGCGCCTGCCGGGCGCGGGGGGCGCCTCCCAGAGGGGCGGCCTCCGGGGCGGCGCCGGGCCCGGGGGCCGGGTCAGCCGGGGGGACGGTGGGCGCACGGCGGCTTGTGTCTTCACCTCTGGGACTGCAGGGCGGCGTGTCCGCAGACGCCTCTCGGTTCTTTAGGGTAAACCTCTGGGCACCCCGGTGCCTCAGACGCTGGGAGAGAGTCCTGGAGAGCCGCACCACGTTCCTGGGGGTCGTCCCAGCTCTGAGGGCCCCGGAAGGCCGGCCCAGTTCTGAAGCCCACCTGGCCTGCTGACCCGCCGCGTGTCCCTGTGCCTCAGCGGCTCGGTGACCCGGGGGGCTTCTCCTCCAGGGGGTTCCTCTCCCCCGATGACCTGGCCCAGAAGGAGGCCCTGGACTGGCGGGGAGGGGCGCTGGGGAGGTCAGAGGTCAGGCTGGAGGGTGCCAGCCCGGAGACGGTGATTCAGGGAAGGTGGGCGGGAGATGGTGGGGGGAGGCCCCCTGAGCCAACGCAGGACGGCCTGGGTCTGGGTCAGGCTGTGTTCTCAACCCTTGACATGCATTTAATCCTGTGTAATCCTCATGTTTCATCATTCTGCTCATTTTGCGGAGGGGAAAGCTGACAGCACAAGAGGCTAAATACCCCCAAACTGGGGCACAGGACAAATACTTACATTAGATTTTCAACAAACAATAAATTACCTTTTAGTATAAGTATGCGTCCCAAATATTTCATGGGATTTGCCTATACTTAAAAATAATATATTCAAATAAGTTTTAAAAAATGAAGTTTTAAAATGTAGACATGTCCCATGCAGTGTTTGGAGATATTTATGCTAAAAATTGATTTATGTATCTGAAAGTCAAATGTCAGTTTGCTGCGTATTTGTTATAATGTTAAATCTGGCGAACTTGATCCTTGAGATCTCCCAGCTAGTGACTGGAAGGCTTGAATCCCCCCAGCTCACAGTCCCAAGACACACTGGCCCACGTCCTGCCCAGGGTGATGCTGGGGCAGAGGTGAGGAGCCCCCTCCCTGCAGGGCTGGCCCCGCCCCAGGGCTGTGCTGGGGAGTCTGGGGCCCGGCCCCTCCCCTCACCGCGGTCCTGAGGGCGGGACTGAAGCCTCCTGTGCCTGGAGAGGCCTAGGACAGGAGGGAAGGGCCTGTCTGAACCCCTTGGGCAGACTGCCTGGTAGCCCTGGGATGGAGCTGAAACATGGTGATGATAATGCTGACCTTGAGGTGCACTTATTGAGTGCCTGCTGTATGCCAGGCTCCAGAGGCCCTTTTGTTACCCAGCTGGCCGAGCTGCAGCTTCCTGGTCCCAGCACTTTGTGTCACAGTTGTTCTAGTTTTAAAGGGGGGTGAGCCCCAGGTACCACGAGCCCTGCCCTTGTCCTTGCCAGGCACCATGACAATCGCTCTCCCCAGATCACACCCTGGGCCTTGGAGGAAACCAGGAGGAGGCATTGCCAACAAGTCCCCTTGGATGCTGGGGACCTGGAGATGCAGGGAGGGGATGGAGCTGTCTGAGTCCACCCGACCTCTGAGAGCCACACCCGGGTCACCTGGCTCCACCGCCCAGGCACTAACTGCTCTGTCTCCTGTCCGCAGGGAGCAGCTGTGGTGCCATGATGCTGCCTCTGAGCACCATTGAGGGCCAGGAGACCGAGGAGGTGCAGACCAGGCCGCCAGAGAAAGGAGGTGAGACCTACGTGGGGCGGAAGCTGTGGGCAGGCAGGAGTGGGGAAGTGTCCGGGCCACGGGTCTCCAACCCCAAATATGTGCCCCTGGCTCCTCTAAAGGAAGGAGGGCTCTCAGCAGTGCCGGGGAGGAACCCGCAGACCTCATGTAGTAGGTCCCGTGATTCCCCTGCTTGTAGAATGCTGAAAAGCGTGCCTAGCACATGACAAGTACTCAACACGGGTGAGTTTTATCACTGGTTTCATGATGAAGACCTCGTTACTGAGTCTCTCAAGCCTCAGAGGGCACAATGGCCTCATGCCTCTTTCTTCCCCCCTCAGCCCTGCCTTCTGAGAACCCTGATGATCTGCTAAACGAAGAGGAGGGGAAGATGTCAGCCAAGTTCCTGCCCATCTGTCCCTTGGTAAGCCTGGTTCTTTTGTCACTTTTACCGGAGCCCCCTTGGTTCTGAGAATAAAGGCACATACATCATCCTCTCCGCCCAGGAGAACCCGTGGGTGGCTAGGCACCCCTTGTACCCTTGAGGATGTTGCCCCATCCTCTGGGGTGGTTTTCTTGGAGATGCTGCCCTCTTTCTGCCTCCTCTCTTTCCTAATCCCAACTTCTGCTCCAATGTCACCTCCTCCATGAAGCTTCCCTTAGACATTTCCTCCCGATCTGGCTCTAACCCTCTGCGTTACTGAATTTTCATCACTGTTATTGTTGCTACCTGAGAACATACCTTGTATCTGTGTGTTCATCATCTGTCTTCCCTCCTAGAGTAGTTCTGTGGGGGCAGGACCCTCCCCCATTGTTCAATGACATATCCCCCTCTGCCTAGCACAGATGTAACCCGTGTCAGGCACTGCATACACATGGGCTGATTGAATGAAACAATGAATTAAGGAACGGCCCTTCCTGTGGAGGCAGCTGTGGCCTTATCCACCTGGGTACCAGTCCGTCTCCTACTAACCCCCTTGACTTTTCTGGGGGGACCAGCTGTCTCCACGCACTTTGGATGGATCTGATCCCATCCTCAGAACAGCGCCAGGTACGCCCCTGACCAATCAGAGCCGACGGTGCCAAGGTTCCCGGTGATTGGTCCTGGGCTGGCACGTGACTCACCCTTGGCCAATGAGGCGTCGGCTCTGTCTCTGGGCTTCTTAACAGGCAGGAGGCGAGTCTGGAGGGACCCTGGTGAGAGGGGTCAGGGGAGGCCCTGGGTCAGATGCCTGCGAGAACGTCTTTCCTATCAGTGCCTGCAATGGTCCGGGAAGGACTCTTTAGAAAATCTTATTAGAAAAGAACGTGAGAGTCACAGGTTTTGCAAAAATGGTATAAAGTTCATCCAAATTCACCAGCTATTAATATTTTATTTGCTTGTTCTAATAAATATATTTATACATGCATCCCTCGGTCTTTATGGCCTTAGATATAGAATATACTCTTACACAAGTGTGGGCTACTGTAACAATCGGGCATTTCACCTTGAGACACACCTTCATCTAATCTCTGTCCGTGTTCCTGTTTCATGAATTAGCTACCTGCTGCCTTATTTCCATTCTTTTCCCCACATCACAGGGTCCATTCTGGGCCAGGTATTTTGCTTAGTAATGTATCTTCATGTGAAAGTGTGAAAAATGTTAGTCGCTCAGTTGTGTCCGACTCTTTGCAACCCCATGGACTGTAGCCCACCAGGCTCCTCTGTCCATGGGATTATCTAGGCAAGAATACTGGAGTGGGTAGGCATTCCCTTCTCCAGGGGATCTTCCTAACCCAGGGATGCAACCCAGGGATTGAACCTGGGTCTCCTGCATTGCAGGTGGACTCTTTATCACTGAGCCACCAGGGAACCCTATGGGTAGAGGCCAGAGATCTCTCAACACCCTGCAATGCCCAGCATGGCCCCCTGCCCCCCACTGCAAAGGATGATCTGGACCCAAAATATTCTTAGTGTGGAGGCTGAGACACCCGGGAAGAGAGGCAGGATGGTTTTGCCAAGATGAGGGCACTGAGTATGTGCAAAACCCTCTCTCACTAAGCATCAAACATTAACGATCCTTTTCTTGGATTATCTTATTCAGTCCTCACCTGGCCCTAAGGGAGCAGTTACTTTTATTTCATTAAACAGAATTGTAAATGGAAGTGGGGGAAGTTCAGGTCATTTGCCCCAGAGCCCCCAACTGTTTGTAAGCAAGTTGGAATCCAGCCCCTGGTGGTCGTCGCCCTTGGCTGCCGGGGCTCAGCTCCCACGCTAAGGGTGAGTGGACGCCCTGGGCATGACATTCCCCTCTTGCTTCTCTGTTCTCTCTCCTTCTAGCCGAGTGTCTGCTTCACTTACTACCTGGAAACGGATGACTCCGACTCTGATTCCCAGTCTGACTCTGACACCTCGAAACCTGGCTCGAGCTGCACTTCCCCCTCCAAGCCTGGCGTGGACCACGAGGAGATCCAGGTGTGGGAGTGTCCCCTGTGCTGTCTCAGCATCCTCTGCCTCTCCTAGATCCTGAGGGCCGCCCCCCAGCTGCCCCATCCCGCTCCAGAGCACCCACACTCTCCCCGGAGGCACATGTTGGGCTACTGTGATGTGAGACCCCCGATACAGCAGCTTCAATAAACCCAACTTGCCATCTTTCTTGTGTGGGTGGTCTGTGTGTTAACCTCTCAGGTGCCAAGGTGTGGCTACCCTGTGGAGCTGGGCAGCCAGAGTCCTTTGACCTGGGGGCTCTGTGGCTGGAGAGGGCTCACCACTCACACCAAGTCCACGTTCTGGCTCAGGGGGAAGGGGGGTGATGATGGGAAGGGAAGACACACTTTAGACCCTCAAAGGGAAACTCCTCTAAGATGCCTAGACCATTTTTTCCTTAAACCTCATTGGCCAGAGCCTAGTCACATGACCATAAGTAGCTGCAAGAGAAGCTGAGCAATCCTGTGTCAGCTGATAGCTCCTGTTGTTATAGCAAAGGAGAATGGCCACTGCTGACCAGGTCTGATATGTTCATTTACCCCAAGGATTAGCCTGTGATAAACACATGAGTGAAAAAAATTTACAATTCTGTATCTCTCTCCCATTGATGAGGATCTCCTGCCTTTAAGCAAATATTTACAATAATGAACATTTCTTGGGACTTCTTCCAGTGGTTAACTCCAAAATTCCAATGCAGGGGCTGTGGGTTGGATCCCTACACATATAGCATCTTACACACACATACACACACACTAAAATACTACTTGGTCATAAAAAAAGAATGAAATTCTGCCATTTGCAACAATGTGGATGGACAGGAAAGGTATTAGGCTTAGTGAAATAAGTCAGACAGAGAAAGATAAATATATATTATTACTTACATGTGGCATCTGAACAATAAAACAGACAAATGGATATAACTAAATAGAAACAGACTCAAGGCTTCCCTGGGGGCTCAGATGATAAAGAATCCACCTGTGGTGCGTGAGACCTGGGTTCCATCCCTGGATCAGGAAGATCCCCTGGGAAGGGCATGGCAGCCCACTCCAGTATTCTTGCCTGGAAGATCCCATCGACAGAGGAGCCTGGCGGTCTACAGCCCATGGGGACACAAAGAGTTGGGTATCTGATTAAGAGGCATAAACTACTATGTATAAAACAAATAAGTAACAAGGGTGTATTATACAGCACAAGGAAATATAGCCATTATTTTGTAATGACTTTAGTAACTTTAAATCATATAAATAATCTACTTTTTAAAAATATATATAATCTACTATAAATAATAAAATATAAAATAATCTATAAAAATATTAAATCACTATGCTGTTCACCCAAAACTAATATAAACTAACTATCAGTTCAGTTCAGTTCAGTTCAGTTGCTCAGTCGTGTCCGACTCTTTGCGACCCCATGAACCACAGCACACCAGGCCTCCCTGTCCATCACCAACTCCCAGAGTTCACTCAAACTCATGTCCATTGAGCCGGTGATGCCATCCAGCCATCTCATTCTCTGTCGTCCCTGTCTCCTCCTACCCCCAATCCCTCCTAGCATCAGACTCGTTTCCAGTGAGTCAACTCGTTGCATGAGGTGGCCAAAGTATTGGAGTTTCAGCTTTACCATAAGTCCTTCCAATGAACACCCAGGATTGATCTCCTTTAGAATGGACTGGTTGTATTTCCTTGCAGTCCAAGGGACTCTCAAGAGTCTTCTCCAGCACCACAGTTCAAAAGCATCAATTCTTCGGCGATCAGCTTTCTTCACAGTCCCACTCTCACATCCATACATGACCACTAGAAAAACCATAGCCTTGACTAGACGGACCTTGGTTGGCAAAGTAATGTCTCTGCTTTTCAATATGCTATCTGGGCTGGTCATAACTTTCCTTCCAAGGAGTAAGAGTCTTTTAATTTCATGGCTGCAACCAGCATCTGCAGTGATTTTGGAGCCCAAAAAAGTAAAGTTTGACACTGTTTCCACTGTTTCCCCATCTATTTCCCATGAAGTGATGGGATCAGATGCCATGATCTTCGTTTTCTGAATGTTGAGCTTCAAGCCAACCTTTTCACTCTCCTCTTTCACCTTCATCAAGAGGCTTTTGAGTTCCTCTTCACTTTCTGCCATAACCAACTATACTTCAGTTTAAAAAATGGCCCCAGCAGAAGAATATTTCTTTCTTCTAGAATAAGTTTCTTAAGGACCATCCAGTGAGAGCACTGGCGAAGAGAAATCCACCAAAGTAAGCCAGTAGTCCTCCACATAGGTAACTGACCATAAGCCCAACAACTGGAATAGTTTCTAAACTCTGCTTACGATTCTGCTCATGATAGAAAAACATTTCATTCACATGCAAAAGTCCTCACAATAAAAAAAAAAAAAAAGATAAAGAGCCATATGGGTCAGGTCTGGGCTTCCCTGGTGGCTCAGGTGGTAAAGAATCTGCCTCTGATACAGGAGACCCAGGTTTGAATTCTGGGGTGGGGAAGACTCCCCTGGAGAAGGAAATGGCACCCCACTCCAGTATTCTTGCCTGGAGAATTCCATGGACAGAGGAGCCTGGCGGGCTACAGTCCATGGGGTCGCAAAGAGTCAGATACAACTGAGTGACTAACACTTTCAGCTCACATGGGTGAGGTCTGGCCTCTTGGGATAGCTGTCTACTTCTGATGCCATCTCCTTTTTTCCTGGTCTGAGAATAATCTCTCCTGTGCTTGAGCATGGGTGTGAGATGATTGGAGGCCAGTGGTCCTCTCCATAGGTGAGTCAGATTTCATAGCAGAATACAGATTTGGGGGGGTTCCTGACTTTTCAAGGAAAGCCTTAATTGTACGTTGAGCTTCCTGAGTCTGCCAGGAGCTGTCCTTCCTTGTTTACTTGGTAGTGCTGCTAGGAACTCTGAAGCAAAGTACCAGGCTTTTTTTCCCAGGAGCTTTGTGACTCCTTAAAGTTCACCTGGGTTCTTTAAAGCTGTCTGGTTATACTCTGTGCATATTCTCAACTATGTTTCCATTTATACCCGCTTAAAAGAGGAGATTCTTACTGAATTTATGCAGATAACTACATTGCCATAAAATAAGAATACTTGCCAAGAGTTTCCAAATTTTCTGGAAGGATCAGGTAAAGAGACAATATAAACGTTTCACTTTGGTTTACAAAGGTATAATTTACCAAATTGCTGTCATAATTAAATGAAAGCGAAATGTTTCCTTATGTCTAGAAAACAAAGATGAAAAGCCAGCATGTCAGACAAAAAGCCGTAAAAATGGAAAGTATATTCATCCTTTCACTCGGTCCTGTGTAATGAATACTTGGTCTTAAACTTCTGTTAGCAGTTTAGGAAGCCATCAGCTTCTCCAGTCTTCTTCTTCTTCAGTCACTCAGTCGTGTCCGACTCTCCGCGACCCCATGAATCACAGCACGCCAGGCCTCCCTGTCCATCACCAACTCCCGGAGTTCACCCAGACTCATGTCCACAGAGTCGGTGATGCCATCCAGCCATCTCATTCTCGGTCGTCCCCTTCTCCTCCCGCCCCCAACCTTTCCTAGCATCAGAGTCTTTTCCAGTGAGTCAACTCGTCGCATGAGGTGGCCAAAGTATTGCAGTTTCAGCTTTAGCATCAGTCCTTCCAATGAACACCCAGGATTGATCTTCTTTAGAATGGACTGGTTGGATCTCCTTGCAGTACAAGGGACTCTCAAGAGTCTTCTCCAACACCACAGTTCAAAAGCATCAATTCTTCGGTGATCAGCTTTCTTCACAGTCCAACTCTCACATCCGTGCATGACCACGGGAAAAACCATAGCCTTGACTAGACGGACCTTGGTTGGCAAAGTAATGTCTCTGCTTTTTAATAAGCAGAGCTTCTCCGTTAGAACTCTTCAGTTCCTTACTCAGTGCAGCAGTATGAGTTGAAGGTTATCAGAAACCTGTCATTGTCAAAAAAAGACATTTCAATGTAAATGAAAGAAACGTTAAGTTCAAAACAGTTTCTCAGCCCCACCAGCTACATTTCAGTGGCCAGTGGCTAGCACGCTGAACACTGGAGATACAGAACATTTCCATGGTCATTGGAGGGTCTATGTCAGGACTGGCTTAGATTGCTTAGGTTTTCAGAATGATCACACTAGAGCCCCTAGGGCTTCCCTGGTGGCTCAGCTGGTAAAGGATCTGCCTGCAATGCAGGAGACCTGGGTTTGATCCCTAGGTTGGGAAGATCCACCGGAGAAGGGAAAGGCTACCCATTTCAGTATCCTGGAGAATTCCATGGACTGTATAGTCCATGGGGTTGCAGAGTTGGACACAACTGAGCAACTTTCACTTTCATCATAGCCCCAAAAAACGAGGATTTGGTCTGGGCGCTGTGAGATCCTGAAAGAGCACAGTCTTACAGAGCATCTTATCAGTGGGTCTTGGGGACTCTTGGCTCCACGCAGGGTCCTCTGGGCACTTCGAGTCTCGGTTTGGCTGCTGCCTGGCCCGCAGGACACCTCCCCTGCCTGGGCCAGATTAACCAGTCTGTTACTGCTGACGTTCGGTAAATGGTGACATTTCCCGGGCGCTTCTGCCTGTCACTCATGGTGCTCAGCACTTTACGGAGAAGAGTTCGTGTAACCGTCAGCAGAGCCCTAGGAAATAGGAGCTAATATGACCCCAATTTATAGGGGAGAAACCCGAGGCTCGTGAGAGCTGTTTTTAAAGATTATTATTTCAGTTTCTGAATGTAAATAATCAGGGCTCTCTGGCTACTCTTTCCATTACACTCTTTCAGCCTCATGGAATTCAAATTTTCACAAAATAGATCTTTAAAGAAAAAAGTATGGCTGTTTATATTTCTGCCAAAACTGCCCTTTCACCAGGGAGCAGCTTGGCTTCGTCTACTGCCTGAGCTGGCAGAGAAAACTCTCTAGGTCAGAGGTGGGCAGACTACGGCCATCCAGCCCACAGCCTGTTTGTGCAAATAAGGACTTTTTGGCACAGTCACGTCTATTTCTTATGTGAGTCTGGACTGCTTTAATGCAAAGTCCTTTAGCTGCGACAGAGACTTATTGGCCCAGAAAGGCTAAAAATCTTGTCATGAGACCCTTGAAAAGAAAGGTAACTGATCGCTGCTTCTGTATAGCTTCAGGATTCAAAGATAAAAGATTGAGCCAAAGGGTGTGCTAGGGACTGGATGTGGAAGACCAAGGCGGAGGTGAGTATCTTGGCTGGCTTCATGGATTCTGGCTTGAGCCACTGGAGGTGCTGGGTTCCAAGGTGGGAGTGATTTGGGAGACACACCAGTGGGTTTATAAGGGTTCATTTAATTTAGGATGTGTTACATTGAATTAGAGCCAAGTAAGCCTATAAAATCCCATGGATGGGGGAGCCTGGTAGGCTGCAGTCGTGGAGTCACTAAGGGTCAGACACAACTGAGCTACTTCACTTTCACTTTTTACTTTCACACATTGGAGAAGGAAATGGCAACCCACTCCAGTGTTCTTGCCTGGAGAATCCCAGGGACGGGGGAGCCTGGTGGGCTTCCGTCTATGGGGTCACACAGAGTCGGACACGACTGAAGTGATTTAGCAGCAGCAGCAGCAAGCCTTAGCAAGTGCAAGGAGTGTGTGTTTAAATCTGCAAATATTTTTTCAAGCTGCCTTCATATATACCCATTACGTCATGTCCAGGAATGTAGCGCTGCCCATGACTTCTGATTTGCAGATCAAGCTTGGAATTTGATGGTCAATTATTTTATTCATTCATGTATTCAAAAATATTTTACTGACACCATAAAGAAAGTCAATGTATGAATAAGAAACTCATCAAAGGTAATTTCCGTACACATTACATAGACGAGATCAATATCCTTAACATGTAAAGAACTCTCATAATTAGATAAGACAAAGACCAACTACCCAATCAGAAGTGGGGACAGAGGAAACAGTAATTAACAGTGAAGAAATGAAACTGTTTTTGATCGTGTTTTGGCCCAGCTTTCAGTAAAGATTTTAAAATGTGTTCCTATATATGGACTTGGCCTGTCCACATGCACTGTTAGTCAGAGTCTCCTCTGGTCCTCTTTGTGAAGGGCAGTTTGGAAAGAGCTGCTCTCAAATTTGAAATGTACATATACTCTGATGCAGTACCTTCTGTTCTAAAACCTGTGCTGATAAGCTTCCAATTGTGTACAATGACACACTTTCAAAGAAGGTTATTCTAGTCATGTTGGTAGTAAGAAAAGACCAGAAACCACTTAAATGTCCAGCTTTTGGACACTGGTTATACAAATTACGGTAAAGTCACTCAGTGGAATAGTCTACTGCTGTTAAAAAGAATGAGGCAGTACTGTATGGACTTATATGACAAAATTTCTAAAATACATTCACTTGTTAGCTAAAAAAAAACAGAAGCAAGAGTGTGTATGGTAGGATATCATTCACGTTAAAGAAAGAAGCAGAGAGATAGGGGCAGATGAAATGTATTTCTGTTTATTTAAATACACACGTGCATATACATGCATAAATAAACATAAATTAACCTATAATTAAGCATACAAATAAATGAATGCCTATTTATCTCTGATAGCATAGATAGGAAATTGGCTAGTGGAGGCTACCTTCAGTAGGAAACATGGCCAGGAGAACTGGAGGGGAAGGAGATGTACTCCTTTCTGTATAATATTTTATCCTGTTGGAAGGTTTCACCACTCTTGCTGAAACCAAGTCTCCCCTCGATCCATTCCCCCTTTCTTCCAGGACATGAAAGGCCTGAATCTCAGCTGGAATCCTGCTCCCTGAAGGGAAGACAGCATTTCTCACTTCTTGTCCCAGGAGTCCATTTGATTAAGGTCTGGCCAGTGAGCATTCTTGGGCTTCCCAGAGACTCGGTGGTGAAGAATTTGCCTGCCAGTGAAGGAGACATGGGTTCCCCTGGGTGGGGAAGATCCCCTGGAGGAGGACATGGCAACACACTCCAGTGTTCTTGCCTGGAGGATCCCATGGACAGAGGAGCCTGGCGGGCTACAATCCATGGGGTCCAAGAGTTGGACATGACTGAGCATGCACTCAGGGACCATCCTTAACAGACAGCCCAGGCGAGGAGTGTTTCCCCACGTGTATGCCCATCCACAAGTGGGTCTCAGTTGTCACCAGCAGGCCTGGGAGGTTGAGGGGACATCTTGGGGGGTTCAGAGTAGGCCATTGTGAGCAGCAGTGAGTGCGTGGGTGTATGGGAGAGGGGTCACCGCGTGCCTGGGGGTCACTGTGTATCTGAAGATTGTGCAGGGTGGGCCCCCAGACCCCAGTGCCACCCCTGCCCCGGGCATCCAGGTCCTTGCGTCTCCGCGGCTGTGCAGTATAACACGGTTCTTCCCTGTGAACCCCACCTGCCGTCTCCTGGAAGACCTGGGCCCGGGCGGGGTCCAGGTGGGGAGGGGCGCTGGGGGAGCAGGTGGAGCCCCCGCCAGGGAGACAGTGATGCGGGGACGCTGGCTCACAGAGGGGATGTGAGGCCGGGATTTCCAGTCCTCAACCCTGATAACAACAAGCCCGGAGCCAGCACGAGCACTTGGTCCACTTGGCTGCGGGCACTGCTCTCACTACTCGATCTGAGTCCCTGTGGCCCGGGGCGGGGTCGGTGGTAGCGAGCCGCTCCTTCCGCGCTTTTGTCCCGGGGGTCCCCAGGCGCGGGCGCAGGGCACCCCCGCCGCGGGACGCCAGGGAGCGGCGCGGGGCCGCCCGCCCCGACTCTGTGCCCCTGGGCAGCCCGGGGCCGAGTCGCCGCCGGCTTCGGGGGGGCCGTCCCGCCGCCGCGCCTCCGAAGGGTCTGCGCCATCGGGCGAGTGCGCAGTGCGGGCTGGGGGGCGGCGGGCCGGCGCTGCGGGGTCGCAGCGGGGAGCGCGAGGTGCGGGTGCGTCCCGGGCGGCGGGGCGCGGGCGCGCGCGCCGGGGAGCCCCCCGAGGAACCCGCGGCTCCCCGAGGGCGGCCGCAGTCCTCAGACCCTTCCGAGGCGCGAGGCGGGCGACTCGCGGTCCGAGGGCTCCTCGGGCCGCCGGCAAGACAGCAGGCTGGAGGGCAGCGAGGAGGACTGGGCCGTGCGGGTGAGGGCCTGGCTGGGCCTCCTCCCCGGGCAGGTGCAGGAGGAGCAGGCGCCCGGCCCGGAGCCGCCAGGAGGTACGAGCGCCGCTCTGCGCGCCGCGCGGCTCCCATGGCGGGCCAGGCGCTCCGGGGAGGCGGCGGGGCCGGGGGTCCTTCCGGAACGGCCGGAGGCAGCCTGGGAGGCTGACTTGGGGGGCTAGAGGGGCGCCTGTGGGTGCGGCGGGTCAGGAGCGCCTCCGGAGCCTTTCGGGGGCACCAGAGCAAAGCCGGCAGGAAGCGCGCTCGCCGGAGCGTTCTGGAGCCTCGGTGTCTGCGCGCCCGCGCCTGCGGCCGGCGGGGCCGGGAGCGCGCCGGGGCGCGCCGCTGAGGGGGGCGGCCTCTGGGGGAGACCCGGGGTCTGCCCCGGGGGCCAGCGCGAGGGGATCCTGTGTCTGGAGGCCGATTCCGGCTTTGCAAACGTGTCTGCCCAGGCATCTGTCTTTATGCCCCCGTGTCCAAAGTGTCTGTTGGGAAATAGGTGTTTCTGCAAGTTCGTCCGTTCGTGTGTCTGTGTGTGTCTGCCTGGGTTGTCTGCTCTTTCAAGCTCCGTCAACCTGAATCTGCACGTTTGGGTGTGTGGATTTGTGAGCGGGTCTTCCCCTTTCCGAAAGGCCCGCGAGCTGAGGGGGTGTCTCTGATTTTCCAGGAATGTCTGTGACTGCAGTGTGGGTGTGGGTATGTGTGTGTCTGTGTGCACGCCTGGGTGTCTCTGAGGGTGTCTGAGAGAGACACGCCAGGGTGTCTCTTTGCATATCTGTCTGATTTGATTTCCTCGTAGGTCTCAATTTTTTCCAAGCCTATACTCCCAAAGGAGTGAGTCTGAGGTTTAAAGAAAACCATCTGGAGAGAGTGTAAAGGGGAGTGACGGCAGTCTGAGAGGGGGAGGCCTCTGGGGGATGGGTCCCCAGGTGAGATTGAGGGTGGACCCTAGGGTGTCAGAGGTGGTCTGGGTGTCCCATAGGGTGTCCTTTGAGATCTAAGTGTGCAAAAGTGTGTGTCCTGAGTGTGTGTGCCTGGAAGTGCTCAGTATTTGAAGCTGTATCTGCACGTCTGTGTGTGTGTGTGTGCCTGAGCATTCCTGAACCTCAGGATGTTACTGCCCATCTGCATGTGTTTCAGGATCTACAACTGTGTCTTCATTTGCACACCTGGGGCTCTGGGGCCAGGGGTGTGTCTCGGAGTTGTTGAGAGTGTCCCCTGTGAGTCCTGGGCAGGGGGTCAGCTTGTGGGAGGGAGTCACTGTGTGTCTGTGATCCTGCAGGACCCACCCCCACCCCCACCCCCGAGGGGTCCCCAGCACCCCCCACCCCTGGGTCTCTGAAGCCTGAGCCTCTGTGCCTTTCCCAGGAAGGCCTGGCCCAGACAGTGGGGGAGGGGCGCTGGGGGAGGGGCCGTGCGCTGAGGTCCAGTAGGGACACCTCAGAAGAGGCACAGTGATGCTGGCAGGCTGGGGGCCTTCCTGGAGGAAGAGGCCCGGGACCTGTCCCCCTCACGAATAATGAAATTGCGGTGAACATTCCGACGCCTGTGCGGGTGTCAGAGACCGTGTGACCACCTGACTTACAGTTTGGGGTTTGGGGTTTGAGGAGGGGCTTGTGTCGCCGAGCAACCAAGCCGCGTTCATTCTCTCGGGTTTGTCCACAGGCTCCACGGGCATCCCCAGAGTCAGCCCTGTCCGGGCGTCAAGGAAAAGCACCGGGCCCCCCATCCCGCTCCTGCCCCGGGTCGACGAGAGACCTGGGTCGCGATGTCAGTCTCGAGGTCAGTTCCGCGGCCACGGTCCTGAAGGGTCTCCGCCTTTCGGGCAGGATGGCGCTGCAGGGGGTCTCCGGGGAGAGCACGGGTGGGGGGCACCCAGGGAGGATGTGTGGGGGCCTCCTGGGTGGTGGGGCGCAGGGGCGCAGCCTGGGGGCCCCTGAGACCCGATGGGGCGGGCAGTGGGGCCCCTTGAGGAACCCCGTCTCCCTGAGGGCAGCCGCACCTTCTAAGCACCCTGAGGTTTGCGATTCAGACACACAGATCACTTTTTAGCCTAAGCATCTCCAAACACTGCATGGATCAAGTCTCTCCCGGCCCCTCTCAAGTCTCAGGGTTTCTGGGGTCATCGGGAGGAACAAAGACTGCAGCGGGCAGAGGAGGCTGGGGTGTCTGCAAGAGGGGGGTGGTGGGGACCCCCTCCTTGTCCCCAGGTTTTCAGTTCAGTTCAGTTCAGTTGCTCAGTCATGTCCCACTCTTTGCGACCCCATGGACTGCAGCACGCCAGGCCTCTCTGTCCATCACCAACTCCCGGAGTCCACGCAAATTCATGTCCATTGAGTCAGTGATACCACCCAACCATCTCATCCTCTGTCATCCCCTTCTCCTGCCTTCAATCTTTCCCAGCATCAGGGTCTTTTCAAATGAGTCAGTTCTCCACATCAGGTGGCCAAAGTATTTGAGCTTCAGCTGCAACATCAGTCCCTCCAATGAACACCCAGGACTGATCTTTAGGATGGACTGGTTGGATCTCCTTGCAGTCCAAGGGCCTCTCAAGAGTCTTCAACACCGCAGCTCATTTTAGGGAGCACAGGGGCAGACCTGTGGACTTCTAAGTTTGCGGGAGGAGGTGGGACTTTGGGGGGGGCACTGCAGGACCCAGGAGAGGTCAGGTGGGCATCATGGGTGCAGGCACAGCCGTGACCAAAGAGATCATCCAGAAATTATTTCTGGGGGCCAGTCCAGAGGGGAGTCTGGGGCAGGGGAACTTCTGGAGGCATTTGGAGGTCCTCTGAGGACACCTGTGATGATGCGCTGCTGAGTAAGGCCTTGGAAATGGGCTTGTTGACTCCAAGGATTCTGGGGGGTCATGCCTGGTTGTGGGGGGGGGCGCCTCCCAGAGGAGCGGCCTCCGGGGTGGCGCCGGGCCCGGGGGCCGGGTCAGCCGGGGGGACGGTGGGCGCACGGCGGCTTGTGTCTTCACCTCTGGGGCTGCAGGGCAGCGTGTCCGCAGGCGCCTCTCGGTTCTTTAGGGTAAACCTCTGGGCACCCCGGTGCCTCAGACGCTGGGAGAGAGTCCTGGAGAGCCGCACCACGTTCCTGGGGGTCGTCCCAGCTCTGAGGGCCCCGGAAGGCCGGCCCAGTTCTGAAGCCCACCTGGCCTGCTGACCCGCCGCGTGTCCCTGTGCCTCAGCAGCTTGGTGACCCGGGGGGCTTCTCCTCCAGGGGGTTCCTCTCCCCCGATGACCTGGCCCAGAAGGAGGCCCTGGACTGGCGGGGAGGGGTGCTGGGGAGGTCAGAGGTCATGCTGGAGGGTCCCAGTGTCAGAGACGGTGATTCAGGGAAGGTGGGCGGGAGATGGTGGGGGGAGGCCCCCTGAGCCAACGCAGGACGGCCTGGGTCTGGGTCAGGCTGTGTTCTCAACCCTTGACATGCATTTAATCCTGTGTAATCCTCATGTTTCATCATTCTGCTCATTTTGCGGAGGGGAAAGCTGACAGCACAAGAGGCTAAATACCCCCAAACTGGGGCTTTCCAGGTAATATACATGATAAATACTTAAATCGAAATTTAAGATAAATAATGAATTACCTTTTAGTATAAGTATGTCCCAAATATTCCATGGGACTTGCCAATACTGAAACACAATTTAGCAGAATAAATACAAAATGAATTTTTATGTCACATAGAGACTTGATCCATGCAGTGTTTGGAGATACTTAGGCTAAAAAGTGATCTGTGTGTCTGAATCGCAAACCTCAGGGTGCTGTGTCTTTCTTGTTGCTGTTGTTAAATCTTGAGATCCCTCAGCTAGTGATTGGCAGGCTGGAATCCCCCTGTTCTCAACCCAGACACGCCTGGGTGATGGTGAGGTGGAGGTGAGGAGGCCCCTCCCTGCTGTTCTGAGGGCGGGACTGAAGCCTCCTGTACCTGGAGGGGCAGGACAGGAGGGGAGGGCCTGTCTGAACCCCTTGGGCAGGCTGCCTGGTAGCCCTGGGATGGAACTGAAACACAGCACTTGGACTGCTCTACGAGTGTACTGACTGAGTACCTGCTGTATGCCAGGCTCCAGAGGCCCTTTTGTTACCCAGCTGGCCGAGCTGAAGCTTCCTGGTCCCAGCGTTTCGTGTCACAGTTGTTCTAGTTTTAAAGGGGGGTGAGCCCCAGGTACCACGAACCCTGCCCTTGTCCTTGCCAGGTGCCATGACAACCGCTTTCCCAGATCACACCCTGGGCCTTGGAGGAAACCAGGAAGAGGCATTGCCAGCAAGTCCCCTTGGATGCTGGGGACCTGGAGACGTGGGAGGGGATGGAGCTGTCTGAGTCCACCCGACCTCTGAGTCCACCCCCAGGCCGCCTGGCTCCAGCGCCCAGACACTAACTGCTCTGTCTCCTGTCCGCAGGGAGCAGCTGTGGTGCCATGATGCTGCCTCTGAGCACCATCGGGGGCCAGGGAAGGGAGGAGGTGCAGACCAGGCCTCCGCAGAGAAGAGGTGAGACCCACGTGGGGAGGAAACTGTGGGCAGGCTGGAGGGGGCAGTCTCCAGGCTGGTGGGGAAGGGATGACCCTGAAGACTGACCCCTCGTGTCTGCCACCTCTCCTGTGCAGGAGGGGCCCTGAGGGGCGCCCGGCCGTTGTAGCTGACATGGTGATGGTTCGACAGATTCGGGCCCAATCCACTGTGTCTTCCCCCACGTATTTTATCAAATCTGTAGCAGCCTGTAACCATCACACAAAATGACAGACATACCTCTCCATCGCTCAGCTTTGTAGTTCCTTCCCCAGACAGAGCTACTTCCCAGCTCCTTGTCCAGGCTTCCAGAATGCTCTATGCTCACTCGTGGAGACAGGGATGAGCATGTATCTGTTGCTGTGTATTTGTGTCTGATATACGGGTACGACACATGCAACTTTCATTGCCCCAGTGCCTCCTTTATTTCTGCTCCGACACTGACAATCTCCCAGTCAGAGTCCCAAGGCTTCCCACACACCCACTCATGCACGCTTTGCAGTGAGGGAGGGACAGGAGTTACCTCGCTTTCCAGATGGGAAATCTGAAGGGGAAAAAGTGCAAATAATCGGCTCACGGTACAATCTGAACCCGTCTGGCCTGGGGGTCTTTGACCTTAAGCACCACGTCCCCTGTCCATCTTGAGGACCTTCCCCCACAAGAGGCCCGGTTTGTGTTCCAGCTGCCTGGGATTCCACGTCTCTCTGTGCCATGTGTGTGCTAAGTTGCTTCAGTCGTGTCTGACTCTGCAACCCTACAGATTGTAACCCTGCCTGGCTCCTCTGTCCATGGAATTCTCCAGGCCAGAATACTGGAGTGGGTTGCCGTTTCCTTCTCCAGGGGATCTTCCCTACTCAGGGACTGAACCCGGGTCTCCTGTGTCTCCTGCACTGGCAGGCGGATTCTTTACCACTGAGCCTTCAGGGAAGCTTAACCAGGTTCCTGCAAGTGGCCGTTTGGGTTATTCCCAGTCTTTGATGATGACAATAAAGGCAAATAGAAATAGGACTATACTTGGCTCACACTGCACACAGGGGAGTGGATCCAGGACTATGTGTTTAAAAGGGGAGATGGCAGCGTTCGAGGGGATGTTTGCACAGGTGGCCTGGATGGTCCTCCAGAAAGAGGCCAGCTTCCATTCCCAGAAGTGGAGGAGTCTGCAAGGAAATAGATGGATTTGTGGGCAGCTTTGAAATAGCAGGAACTTTCACTCCAAACCGACATGTCTGTCTTCTTCAGGGAAACCCAAGTGTTTTCTGGAGACACGTGCCCCACTGGCACCTGCGTATCAGCTGTGCCTTCCTCCTGGGCACAGGCGCCCCAGGGCATCACTATCTCCAGAGCCCCTGTTGTCTAACTCCAGCCTCTCCACTCACTGACATTCCCTGTCTGTTCCCTGTGGACCTTCAGGATGCAACTTCATGCATCTCTGCAGGCACTGCTGTGCAACCTCCCCAAGTGTCCTAACCTCTGTTCCCTTATCTCAAAGTTGGATGAATACAGTGCCCATCTCAGAGAGTTATCATGAACAACCAAACAAGCTAATACCTGCAGAATACTTCAAAGCTTGCTTGACACATAGCAGGTCCTCCACCCGTCTTAGCTGTCGTCACTGGTTTCATGATGAACATTTCATTATTATTGAGTTTCTCAAGCCTCGGCAGGCGAGAGGGTCTCATGCCTCTTTCTTCCTCGCTCAGCCCTGCCTTTTGAGAGCACTGCTGGTCAGCCAAGGGAGCCTACCAGAAAGAATGCAAGAGTGTCAGCCAAGCGGGTGCCAACATGTCCCATGGTGAGTCTGCTTGTTTTCCCCTTTGACCAGAGAACCCTGGGCCTGAGAGGTCAGGCTTATCAGCCACCCTCACCACCCAGCAGAGACCCTTGGGTAGCTGGGTGCCCCTTGCCCCGCCCTCATCCCAGATGTGGCCCCATCCTGTGAAGGTGGTGCTTTTCCTTGAGGGTGCTGCCCTCTTTCCTGCCTCCTTCTCTTTGCTAATTCCAACCTCTGCTCCAATGTCACCTCCTTCATGAAGCCTCCCTTGACACTGCCTCCCCAACCCCTTGCCTTGCTGAATTTCTTCAGCATTATTATTGCTACGTGAGATTATACCATTTATCTATTTGTTCCTAATCTGTCTCCCTTACGAGAGTAGTTCAGGGGGAGGATGGTAGCAGGGAGCCCCTGTGTTGTTCAGTGACATAGCCCCTGTCTAGATCAGATGTAACCCATGTCAGGCACTGTATACACTCGGGCTGATTAAATGAAGGAATGAATTAGGGAACGGCCCCTCCTGCGGAGGCAGCTGTGGCCTTGTCCACCTGGGTACCAGTCCTCCGTCTCCTGCTCACCCCCTTGACTTTTCTGGGGGGACCACCTGTCTCCACGTACTTTGGATGGATCTGATCCCATTCTCAGACCAGCTCCAGGTACGCCCCTGACCAATCAGAGCCGGCAGTGCCAAGGTTCCCAGTGATTGGTCCTGGGCTGGCACGTGACTCACCCTTGGCCAATGAGGCGTCAGCTCTGTCTCTGGGCTTCTTAACAGGCAGGAGGCAAGGCTGGAGGGACCCTGGTGAGAGGTGTCGGGGAGGCCCTGGGTCAGATGCCTGCGAGAATGTCTTTCCTACTAGTGCCTGCAATGGTCCAGGAAGGACTCTTTAGAAATTATATTAGAAAAGAAAGTAAGAGTCACAGACGGTATAAAGATCATCCAAATTCGCCAATTGCTAACATTTTTTCTATTTACATATTTTCTTTAATAAAATGTAATATATATGTATATTTATTACAGTATATATACACATAATATACCTAAGTGTGTACCACCTTAGAAATACAATATTCTATTATATAAGGGTGGGGCTATTGTCACTTTCTTGTGTTCAACCCTGATACACACTTCATCTTATCCCTGTACTGGTTTTGATATTAATACTTTGCTACGTACTGTCCATTTGGCATTCTGTTCCCTCCAACACAAGGCCTAGTCTAGGGCAGAGATTGTACTTAGTAACGTATCTGCAATTTTCTTTAAGCTAGACAGTCCCCTAAACCTTGTTTGCCTTTCATGGCACTGACCATTTTGAAGTCCAGAGTCACACCCATCCTATATGGTGGTTTATTGGGTATATTTTTTACCATCTCCCTGTGAATGAGATTCAGGATAAGCTATGATCTCTGGAGCACCACCTCAGTGATGTCGTGTCCTTCTCAAAACATCACATCTTGATGCACACGAGGTCTGTGCGCCATCACTGGTGATGCGAATTTTGATCCATTGGGTCAAGATGCTTGTCCCATTTCTTTGATGAATAAAATCTGACTTTCCCATTTCTAATAGGAACTCATTGGAGAGACACTTGTAGGATGCACTAAATAACTTAGAAGTAGAGAGAATTCTGATTGGTCCTTCCAGGTCCTTTGCTCACCACTGAACCAATCATCAGCTAACCTAGAAGCAGAGCACATTCTGATTGGTCCTTCCAGGACCACTGAACCAATCATCAGCTGAGGTGACCCTAATGGCCCCAGACCGGATCACCTGACCATGGGAATGCGAAGAGAAGACGATCCCTCCCTTTCCCCAAACCTGGAGAACACAAGGAAGGGATGAGGTGGTGATTCACAGCCAGGGGCGGTTTGTCCCTCAGGGGACGCCTTCAATGTCTGGACACATTTTTGTTTGTCACAATTGAAGGGGTCGTGCTAAAGGCATCCGGTGGCCAGGAATGCTGCTTAGCATTCCTGCAATGCTCAGGACGCCCCTGCCCCACCCACTGCAAGAAGGATCTGGACCCCAAATGTCACAAGTGGGAAGGGCTGGTAACCTGGGAATAGGAGAAGGATGGTTCTGTACCGTGTGGAGGGAACACTGTCCTGCCCACCCCAAGCCTCCCAGCTGGCATCCCAGACCTCTGAGGCTAAGGGCTTCAACTCCAGAGTCTCAGCGCTAGGTTCAAGCCCAGCTTCAGCCACTACCAGCTGTGGGACCCGGGACCAGTTCTTGAACTCTTCTGTGGCTCAGTTTCCTCATCTGTGAAACAAGTAACCCCACGAGGGGTTACTAGGAAGATGAAGTGAGTTCACATCTGTGCTGCACTTACCTGGGAAAATGGGCTTCCCAGGTGGTGCTAGTAGTAAAGAACTCACCTGTCAGTACAGGAGACACAGGTTTGATCCCTGGGTTGGGAGGATCCCTTGAAGGAGGGCATGGCAACCCACTCCAGTATTCTTGCCTGGAGAATCAAGAAGGTTATGTACTCACTTCTAATCCTGAGTGCCGCATGTTCCCCACCTATACGTCTGATCAAATGTCAGAGTGGGAAAGCTTACCAGTGCCTCCCTACCCCCATTTCCTCATCTGCAGGATGGAGAAATAAGATCAGAGGTCACCTCGTGAGGATTAAATGGGACCTGACATGTCATTCAGGCTAAAGCGTCCTAAAAGCTCAAAAACCATTGGATAGAAATAATAGTCCTCCCAGAAATCACTTCAGCTTCAATACTGCCAGCACCGTGGGTGATGCTTTCTATTGGGAAGAAGTGTTTAATTTTTTAGGAAAGCAGATGGTTTTAAGAAAACCAGCAAAGCAAACATTGTCACAGCTGACGGGTTTCCAGCTCTCACAAAGCGGCAAACATTGTTATATTTAATGATCCTTTTTTTGGATTACCTTGTTCAGTCCTTACACGACTCTGTGAGGGAGCAGTTACTTATAGTCCATTATACAGAAATGTAAACTGAGGCCACGGAAGGGCAGGTTATCTGCCTCAGGATCCCCAGCCGTACTGGGCGAAGAAGGAATTCAACCCCAGGTGGGTCGCCCCTGAAGTCTGTGCTCAGCTCCTCAAACTAAGGCCGAGGGGCCCCTCCCCCCAGGGCACTAAAGTTCTCCTCTCTCCTCTCTGTTGTCTTTCTTTCCTTCCAGCCGGGTTTTTGCTTCACTTTCTACATGGATTCGAACGACTCCGAGTTTGATTCGCAACCTTCTCCTGGAAGTTCAAGAGCTGGCTCGAAGTACACCTCCCCTTCGAAGCCTCGTACAAAGTATCAGGAGATCCAGGCCTGGGAGTGTCCCCTGTGCTGCCTCAGCGTCCTCTACATCTCCTGAATCCTGATGTCCCCCCGGCCTCCCGCTCCAGGCCACCCGCGCGCCCCCCAAATATGCATGCTGGGCTTCTGTGATGTGAAACCCCCAATATGGCGGCTTCAATAAACCCAACTTGCTCTCTCTCCCAAGGCTGTGGTCTGTGTGTAAAACTCCCAGGGCCGGGGCGGTGCAGCTCGGGGGAGCTGGGCAGCCAGGGTCCTTTGACCTCGGTGCTCTGTGCCACGTGGCTGGAGAGAGCTCACCCCCACACCCAGTCCACATTCTGGTTCCAGGGCAAGTGGGGGGATGAGCAGAGGGGAAAATACGCTTCTGTCCTGAGGGCGACTCCTTCAAGAAGCCCAAATCACTTTTCCTCACAGCTCATTGGCCAGAGTGGGTCATATGACAACATATTGTTGCAAAGGATGCTGGGAAGTGTAGTCCCTAGCCGGGCAATCCTGTGTCATGTAATAGCTGCCATCATTAGAGCAAAGTTGTGTGTGTACTTAGTGCAACTCCACGACCCCGTGGACTGTAGCTCCTCTGTCCATGGCTTTTTCCAGGCAACAGTAGTGGAGTGGGTTGCCATTCCCTTCTCCAGGGGATCTTCCCGACCCAGGGATTTTACCTGCATCTCCTGTGTTTCCTGCATTGCAGGCAGATCCTTTACCCACTGAGCCATCAGGGAAGCCCTTTCATAGCAAAGGAGAATGGCTATTGTTTCCACCACTGACGAGATCTGTTATGTTCATTTATCCCCACCTCCAGGCTGTGGTGAATACACGAGTGAATAAACTTATTCTTCAGTTCTGTATCTCTCTGCCACTGACTAGGATCTCCTCCCTTTTTACACAAATATTTAGAATGATGAACATTTTAGAGCACGGTCCATGTGGGAGGCACTAAGCTAATGTCTTTACACATTTTGATTCCCTTAATTGCGTCCTATTATTATCCCTCTTTCTGAGATAAGAGAACAGAGAGACCGCCTTACTTGCTTCAGGTCACACAGATCAGAAGGAGCCAAGCCAACATTCAAACCCAGGCAGGCTGGCTCCAGAGTCTACACCCTTAGCCATCACAGTATCTGCCCCACAGAAGTGCACATGGAGAGATTCCCAGATGGTCACACAATTGTGAGTCAAAGAGCCTCTTTCAACACTCAGACCTTCCAACACTCCCTTCACTTACCTCTTCAGATGCTGCAGAAATACTTGGAATATGTGTGTAGCACGTATCTGTCTCCACAATAGTGCCAGCCAACAACCACCACCACAAAACCCATAGAAGGTGTTCACGGAGGTGAAGATGCACAACATAAGAGCTATGAGTTTTCATTTTATCTGGGGGATCTAGTGGGGGAATGGCAACCCACTCTAGTATTCTTGCCTGGAGAATCCCATGGATGGAGGAGCCTGGTGGGCTACAGTCCACGGGGTCGCAAAGAGTCGGACATGACTGAGCGACTTCACTCACTCACTCACTCATAGCCCAGGAGACAGCCTCTCAGAGAGCTGTGAGGAATTGCTCCAAACAGGTAGGTGAGAGGTCAGTTTATACGGGATTTTTGGAAAAGGGGTCCATGCAATCACGTGCACCCCCTCATTACAAGGTTCATGTTGGTTATGATGCATGGACATCTCCATTAAAGACTAAAGCTCTTTTCTAAGTAAAAAGTGCAGATTGGGCAGAAATGTGAACAGATATGCTTTTTTAAAAATATATAGTTTATGAAAATTTAAATCCTGTGAAGTAAAATATAAAAATAGTAATATATTCTTGATATATGTGCAAAATTTGAAAGAACCACCTTTAAAAACAGCTTTCATGAGCCTGGGTATCTTTCCTATAAATTGGGGGTCATTTTCGTTCCTATTTCATAGGACTCTGGTGAAGGTTACTTAAGCTCGTCTATGTAAAGTGCTCAGCGCTGCAGCTGACAAATGGAAAGTGCCCAGGAAACCAGTCATGACACAGACCCTTCAGTGACCATGGAATTGCATTTGAGAGGGATCCGGGTTTAATTTTCTTGCCTCTAGCCCAATAACTTCATGTGGATCCTTCAATGTAAAGGAATCCAGGACATTTCCGTGGCCCAACATGGCCAGTGGCTAATACAGAACATGTCCATGGTCACTGAAGGACCTGGGTCAGGACTGGCTTAGATCTCGTGTGCTGTGCTGAGTGCTCAGTCATGTCCGACTCTTTGTGACCCCATAGACTGTAGCCCACCAGGCTCCTCTGTCCATGGTATTTTCCAGGCAAGAATACTGGAGTGGGATGCCATTTCCTTCCCTGGGGGATCTTCCTGATCCAGGGATTGAACCTGCAACTCCTGCATCTCCTGCACTGCAGGTAGATTCTTCACCAACGAGCCACCAGGGAAGCGCTTTAGATCTCTTAGACCATCAAAATGATCACACACTGTAGCCCCCAGAAGTGAGGCTGTGGGCTCACTGCTGTGAGACCCTGAGGGAGCACAGTCTCATGGAGCAATCTCATCGGTGGATCTTGGGGACTCTTGGCTCCACGCAGGGTCCTCTGGGCACTTTGAAGTTCAGGGTGCCCAGTGCCCTGCCCACAGGACACCTCCCCTGCCTGGGCCAGATTAAGCGATCAGTTACTGCTGGTGTTAGATAAATGTTAACATTTCCCAGGGGCTGCTGCCTGTCACTCATGGTGCTGAGCACTTTACAGAGACGAGCTCATGTAACTGTCACCAAAGCCCTAGGAAATATGAGCTAATATGATCCCCAATTTATTGGAGAGGAAAGCATGGCTCTGAGGAGCTTTTTAAAAACACCACTATTTTAAATTTTCTGCCAAATTCCACACTATTTGCCTATTTGTATGTTACATTCTTTCAATTCATAGGATTCAAATTTTCATAAAATATTTCTTTCTTTAAAGCAGTTTATCTGTTCACTTTTCTTCGCAGACTGCGCTTTTGCCAGAGAGCAGCTTGGCTTTATGTCCTACAGGAGCTGGTATGGAAGATTCTCCAGGTCACAGGTGGGCAGACTATGACCGCCCAGCCCAGAGCCTGCTTGTGTAAATACGGGTGTGTCGACACAGCCACACTCATCCTTAGGCACCGTCTGGGATGCTATCACGCAAAAGAGGAGCAGCTGCCACACAGACCTGATGCCCCCGGATTCTAAAATACCTGCCACACATCCTGTGGCCAAGAAAGGTGACTAACTCAGAACTGACTAGAGGCCAAACTGAAGTCAGTATGGGTGAGGGCATGAGAATGGCTAGAAAACGAGGGAAACCCTTGAGCTACCGTGACTGTGATGCACACGGTAAAAGATATTCTGTGTTTGAGCCCAATACACCTGCTATTAACACAAACATGTGTTTCTACCTGTGTGATATCTCTTCCTACTCTAAGCACAAGTTTAGAACCACTACTTACTCTTACTGAGCTGTTACAAATCCTAAAAGATGATGCTGTGAAAGTTCTACACTCAATATGCCAGCAAATTTGGGAAACTCAACAGTGGCCACAGGACTGCAAAATGTCAGTTTCCATTCCAATCCCAAAGAAAGCCAAAGAATGTTCAAACTACCACACAATTGCACTCAACTCACACACTAGCAGAGTAATGCTTAAAATTCTCCAAGCTAGGCTTCAACAATACATGAACTGAGAACTTCCAGATGTTCAAGCTGGATTCAGAAAAGGCAGAGGAACCAGAGATCAAATTGCTGACATCTGTTGGACCATAGAAAAAGCAAGAGAATTCCAGAAAAATATCAACTTCTGCTTCATTGACTATGCCAAAACCTTTGACTGTGTGGATCACAACAAACTGTGGAAAATTCTTAAAGAGATGGGAATACCAGACTACCTGACATGCCTCCTGAGAAATCTGTATACAGGTCAGAAAGCAACAGTTAGAATCAGATATGGGAAAATGAACTGGTTGAAAACTGGGACTGGATTACGTCAAGGCCGTATATTGTCACTCTGCTTCATCAACTTATATGCAGAGTATATCATGCGAAATGCCAGGCTGGATGAAGCACAAGCTGAAATCAAGATTGCCGGGAGAAATATCAGTAACCTCAGATATGTGGATAACACCTCCCTTATGGCAGAAAGTGAAGAGGAACTACAGAGCCTCTTGATGAAAGTGGAAGAGGAGCGTAAAAAAGTTGGCTTAAAACTCAATATTCAAAAAACGAAGATCATGGCATCCAGTCCCATCACTTCATGTTAAATAGAAGGGGAAACAATGGAAACAGTGACAGACTTTGCTTTCTTGGGCTCTAAAATCACTGCAGATGATGAGTGCAGCCATGAAATTAAAAGATGCTTGCTCCTTGAATGAAAAGCTATGACCAACCTAGACAGCATATTAAAAAGCAGAGACATTACTTTGCCGACAAAGGTCCATCTAGTCAAAGCTATGGTTTATCCAGTAGTCATGTATGGATAAGAGAGTTGGACTATAAAGAAAGCTGAATGCTGAAGAATTGATGCTTTTGAACTGTGGTGTTGGAGAAGACTCTTGAGAGTCCCTTGGACTGCAAGGAGATCAAACCAGCCAAAGGAAATCAGTCCTGAATATTCATTGGAAGGACTGATGTTGAAGCTGAAGCTTCAATACTTTGGCCACCTGATGCAAACGCAGGCTCTTTGGAAAGATGCTGGGAAAGACTGAGGGCAGGAGGAGAAGGGAGCGACAGAGGATGAGATGGTTGGATGGCATCACCAACCTGATGGGCATGGGTTTGATCAAGTTCCAGGAATTGGTGATGGACAAGGAGGCCTGGCGTGCTGCAGTGCACGGGGTCTCAAAGAGTTGGAGACGACCGGGTGACTTAACTGATTGACTGACTTACTCTTATGACCTGCACAAGGTCATTCTCCTCCCCTTAAGACCTGCCCATCACGACCTCCTAAATCGGTTTCTCTAACGAACCGAGACACAGAGGCCCCGACCCTCCCCCGCTAATAAGCAAGTTGCCGCTAATCTTCTGACGCCTGTGCTGGTGTCAGAGGCGGTTTGAACCACCTGACTCGGCCTTGGGGGCGGGCTCGGGGCTTGTGCGTGACGCCGAGCGGCTCAGCGCTGTTCATTCGCGCGCGTTTGTCCACCGCGTCCCCGAGCGTCTCCGGAGCCGGCTCTGCTCAGGCACCAAGGACGCGCGCGGAGCCAGCCCTCCTGCCCAGCCCAGCGGTCCAGACCGAAACGGTCCCGAGGTCAGTCCCGCGGCCGCCGCTCCGCGGGGTCTGCACCCGCAGGGCGGGGGGCGCGGGCAGGGTCCCCGCGGGGAGGGCGGGGGCGCCCCGGGAGGAGGTGCGGGCGCGGGGGCTGCTGCCTGGGGGCCCCCGAGACCCCAGGGCGCGCGCGGTGGGGGCCCTGCCGGAACCCGAGTCTCCCCTGAGGGCGATCGAGACCCTCGAACCCTCTGAGCCGCTGGGCAACTCCGGGCCCCAGGATTTCTGAGGCCACTGGGATGAGCGAATCCTGGAGGGGACAGAGGAGTGGGTCCCCCCGGAGTGGGGTGTCCGGAGGCGGGGATGTAGGGGACGACCTCCAGGACAGGGCTGGGGAGGGCCCGGGTCCTGGACCCGAGGTTTTGGGGGCGGGAGGGGCGGCCCCGGGGACTTCGCGGTTTGATGGGGAGGCGGAGGTCCGGCGGCTGCTCCCAACCTGGGAAGCCAGCGGGGTGTCAGGGGTCAGCGAGCAAATAGGCCAAGCAGAACACGGGAAGTGATGCCATGTGGGTGTTCTGGGGAGTCCGGGGGCACTTTGAGGGGTAGGGAGCAGGGGAGACTCTCTGGACGTGTTTGCAGGTGCGCTGAGACGCATCAGAGGTTCGCAGATGAGGAGTGCGCGTGGAAAACAGCTTTTGCGCCTCCAGCGGTTCTGTGCGCCTGCGTGGCTGCGGGTGGGGGCTGGGAGCACGTTTGGGGCGCGCGGTTTTGAGGGGCAGCCTCTGGGGAGGGGCCCGGGCGAGGCTGAGGGTGGGCCTGGGTGTCCGCCAGAGGGAAAGAGTGCTGGGGAGGGTGAGGGGTCGTTTCAGCCTGTGGGTCTGCCTTTGTGCCTGTCTGGAGGGTGTGTGCGTGAGAGAGAGAGAGAGAGAGAGATCAGGACTGCCTGTGAGGAGTGCGCTCAGCGCTGAGAAGCAGGCCTGCCCACCTGAGCGGTGGGGGTCTCTGAATTTCCCTGGACTCGTCTGCAGGTGTGTTTATGTCGTCACGCCCTGCTTTCCGCAGTCTGCATCTGAAAGCGTGCGTTCACACGCTTGTGCGTTCACAATCCTGTGTGTGTGTAACTGGTCGAGGGTTCCCACTGTTTGACGCACCCTGTATTCGCACAATTTCTGTGTGAGGTTCTGCGGTGGGTCAAAGGATTCTTAAAAAGGCTTAAAGGAAGAGGTTTGACTCTAGGTTACCCGAGTGTTCTGAGTATGTGCGTGTATTTAATTACACTTAATTTTTATGTTTAATCATTTATAGTCCTCATTTTCATGAGGGGAAAGCTGAGAGCCCAAGAGGTCAAATAACCCCTGAATCAGGAGCTGTAGGTAGAATACAGTGCACCTGTTTAAATATGAATATCATATAAATAATGAATTATCTTTTGGTATAAGTACACTCTAAATATACCGTGGGACTTGCATATACTTAAATATGATTTAGCCAAATAAATAAAAACTTAGTTTTTAGTAGATACGACCCATATAGTGTTTGGATATGGCTTATACTAAAAAAGAATGATCTGTGTGTCTGAAACGCAAATCTCAGGGTGCTGTGTCTTTCTTGTTGCTGTTGTTAAATCTTGAGATCCCCCAGCTATTGACTATAAGAGTGGAATCCCCCACTTCTCACTCCCAGACACACTGGCCCAAGTCCTGCCTGGGGTGATGCTGGGGCAGAGGTGAGGAGCTCACACTGAGCCTGTGCCGAACTCTCTCCCTGCAGGGCTGGCCCTGCTCCAGGGCTGTGCTGGGGGGTCTGAGGCCCGGCCCCTCCCCTCACTGAGGTCCTGAGGGTGGGACGGAAGCCTCCTGGGAGGGGATGGAGCTGTCTGAATCCACCCGACCTCTGAGAGCCACACCCGGGCCACCTGGCTCCACCACCCAGGCACTAGCTGCTCTGTCTGCTGTCCGCAGGGAGCAGCTGTGGTGCCATGATGCTGCCTCTGAGCACCATCGAGGGCCAGGACACCGAGGAGGTGCAGACCAGGCCACCAGAGAAAGGAGGTGAGACCCACGTGGGGCGGAAACTGGGCAGGCAGGAGTGGGGAGGGTCTCCAGGCTGATGGGGAAGGATGGACCCTGAAGATTGGCCCCATCACCAGATGTCTCCACTGGCTCTTCCGGGCAGGGACACCCAGGATGCAGCCTCCCTGACATCACCTACCATCAGTGGGTCCTGTCACTGCCCTGCTCAGAGCCTGCAGGGAGCTCCTGGGAGCTGAGCCTGTTTGGGCCCCTTTTTGTGGTCTGGACACCCCTGTTTTCTTACCCCAGACCCTCCCCTCCCTGACACTTCCTGTCTGTTCCCTGGGGGCCTTTGGGATACAAGTGAATGCATGTCTCACTCACTCCTGGGCGACCTCCAACAAGTGTCCCTACTTCTTTGTACCTCGGTTCGCTCATCTCTAAAGCGGGTTGATGATAATACCCATCTCAGAGAGTTATTGGCTTCCCTAGTAGCTCAATCAGTGAAGAGTCCACCCGCAACATGGGAAACCAGGGTTTGATCCCTGGGTAGGGAAGATCCCCTGGAGAAGAAAATAGCAAACCACTTCAGTATTCTTGAGAGTTATTATGAAGAAGCACATGAACAAGTATGTGTACAATACTTAAAAGCACGTCTGGAACATGCTTCAGCGTGTTAGCTCCCGTTACCGGCTCCGTGATGAAGACTGCATTACTACCGAGTTTCTCAAGCCTCAGAGGGTCAGATGCTCTCATGACTCTCTCCTCCTCCCTCAGTCTTGCTTTCTGTGAAGCCTGATGTTCCGCGAAAGAAGTCCAAGAGAATGAAGGGAACAGTGTCCTTCAGAGTCCTGCCGTTCTGCCCCGTGGTAAGCCTGCTTGCTCCCTCCCTTTTCACCGGAGGCCCCTGGGCTGAGTGATCACGCGGATTGGCCACCCTCTCCGCCCACCAGAGACCCTTGGGTGCCTGGGTGCCCCTTGCCCCTGCCTCGTCCCGGATGTGGCCCCCTCCTGTGGGGGCTGGTCTTCCTTGAAGGTTTTGCCCGCCTTTCTGCCTCCTTCTCTGTGCTAATTCCAACCTCTGTTCCTGTGTCAGCTCCTTCATGAAGCCTCCCTTGCTCACTTTCGTGCCATTTCTCTCCAATCCGCTGCCTCACTGAACTCTTTTTCAGAGTAGTTATTGCTGCTTGACGGCATGCCTTCTGTCTGTGTGTTCATCATCTGTCTCCCCTGCCAGAATAGTTCTTGGGGGCAGGGCCCTCCTCTGTTTTTCAATGACTCATCCCGTGCCTAGCACAGATGTAACCAGCGTCCTGCACTGTTTACACTCGGGCTGATTAAATGAAGGGATGAATTAGGGAACGGTCCCTCCTGCGGAGGCAGCTGTGGCCTTGTCCACCTGGGTACCAGTCCGCCTTCTCCTACTAACCCCCTTGACTTTTCTGGGGGGACTACCTGTCTCCACGCACTTTGGATGGATCTGATCCCATCCTCAGACCAGCTCCAGGTACGCCCCTGACCAATCAGAGCCGACGGTGCCAAGGTTCCCGGTGATTGGTCCTGGACTGGCACGTGACTCACCCTTGGCCAATGAGGGGTCGGCTCTGTCTCTGGGCTTCTTAACAGGCAGGAGGGGAGCCTGGAGAGACCCTGGTGAGAGGGGTCAGGGGAGGCCCTGGATCTGATGGCTGCGAGAACGTCTTTCCTTTTAGTGCCTGCAGCAGTCCTGGGGAGGACGCATTAGAAAATCTTATTCGAAAGGAAAGTGAGAGTCACAGGTTTGCAAAGTATTTCCTGGCCAACTTCGACCTGTCAGGCGTGGTGTGAACACTTTACATAGGTGATCTCATGCAACCATTACCGAGTCCCATGAAACACGGATTAATGTGATCCCTGATACAGGAGAGACACCCGAGTGTCATGAGTGCTGTTTTTAAAGGTTATTTCAAGTTTTGTACATAGTGAAGACCCAATGGCTCCTTTCATATTAGACTCTTTCAGTTCTCGGGATCTGTATCTTCGTAAAGTATTTCTTATTTTTGAAGAAAAACCACAAAGAGTATCCTTTCACATTGCTGCCCTAACCGCCCGTTCTCCAGAGAGCACCTTGGCGTTGTCTACTCCAGGAACTGGCACAGAAGATTCTCTAGGTCAAGGGGGAGCCGTTTAAGGCCACACAGTCCACAGCCTGTTGAGTAAATAAGAGCTTGTTGACACACTACACCCACGTCTTAGGGAGAGTCTGCGATGCTTTCATGCCAAGTCCAGTAGCTCTGACACAGAGTGGATGGTTTAGGAAGATAAGCAATTTGCCATGACACCTTTGACCACCAAAGTGACCGATCTTGCTTGGAATAGATGCAAACTGAAATCAATACCGGTGAAGGTGTGAAATGGTTAGTAACGGAGGGAAATCTTGAACTGCTGTGAGTGTGATGCCATGTGTAAAAGGTATTTTGGGTCCAGTGTACATGCTACACACGTGTGTTTCTAGGTGTGTGGGCTGGCTGTTTCCTCATATTCGAGAAAGACGTTTCGAACCACTCCTTACCCTTATTACCTGCACTACTGAGTCTCCACCTAAACGCCACCCAAGGCCACCCTCTGCATCAGTTTCTCTAAGCAGTGAGGAGGAGGAGGCCCGGGACCCTCCCCCCAATAATCAAAGTGAAGAGAACACGCCCGTTATGGCGGCAGGCACGCTGGTAACCACCGGCTTGTGTTGGGGGGACCAACGCTGGAGGTGCAGGATTGTGCCTCTCACTGAGCCGCTCCGCGCTCTTCATTCCTGCGAGTTCACCCGCAGGTCCCCTGGACTTCTTCGGAGCCAGCCCTGCCCGGGCCCCCAGGACAAGCGGTGAGCAAGCCGGCGCGCTCCAGCCCAGACGCCCAGACCGAGCCCGGGGCCGGAGGTCAGTCCCGCGGCCGCAGCTCCGAGGGGTCTGCGCCATCGGGGCGGGGGGCGCGGGAGGGCGCTTTGGGGTCCCCGCGGGGAGGGCGCGGCCGCCCCGGGAGGAGGTGCAGGCGCGCTCTGGGCTGCTGCCTGGGGGCCCCGAGACCCCAGGGCGCGCGCGGTGCGGGCCCTGCAGGAACCCCGGCTCCCCTGAGGGTGGGGGGCGTCCTCAGACCCTCGTGAGCCGCGGGGCGACACGAGTCCAAGGGTTTCTCTGGCCACCGGGAGGAGGGGAGCCTGGAGGGGACACAGGAGGCTGGGGTGTCCGGAGGCGGGGATCCCCTCCAGGGCTGGCGGAGCGGAGCCCGGGTCCTGGTCCCCAGGATTTGGGAGCGGGAGGGCGTGCCCGGGACTTTGCAGTTTGCTGGAGGAGGCGGGAGGCACAGGTTTGCTCTGCACACCAGACAGGGCAGTCGGTATCGGGGCTCAGGTAAGAAACTGGCCACACAGAAGATGGGAACATGATTCTGGGGGAGTCCAGAGGGCAGTGTGACGGGTGGGGAGCCGGGGAGACCCTCTGGGTGAGTTTGGGGTTCACTAAGGGCGCAGAGCAAGGTTCGCAGATGAGGAGTGCGCGTGGAAAACAGCTTTTGCGCCTCCAGCGGTTCTGTGCGCCTGCGTGGCTGCGGGTGGGGGCTGGGAGCACGTTTGGGGCGCGCGGTTTTGAGGGGCAGCCTCTGGGGAGGGGCCCGGGCGAGGCTGAGGGTGGGCCTGGGTGTCCGCCAGAGGGAAAGAGTGCTGGGGAGGGTGAGGGGTATTGATAATTTCAGCTGATGCGTCTGCAGTTGTGTGGGGGTGGGGGTGGGGGTGTGCATGATCAGGACTGCCTGTGGGGCCCGCCCTTCAGTTCTGAGAAGCAGGCCTGCCCCTCTGAGTCATGGGGGTCTCTGGGTTTCCTTGCAGTGTGTCTGCAGGTGTTTGTGTCAGTAGGCCCTGGTTTCCACAGTGATCATCAGAAAGCGTGCGTCTCTAACAATTGTGTGTGTGTGTGTATATATCTGGCCGGGTGTTCCCGGTATTTGACGCACTTGTATTTGCACGATTATGTGTGAGGATCTCAAATGGGTCTTAAAGCATCTTAAAAAGGCTTCGAAGAAGAGGTTTGACTCTAAGTTACCAGATAGTATGTTCTGAGTGTGTGTGTATATTTAATCATATTTAATCCTCATGTTTAATCATTTATTTTCCTCATTTTCATGGACGGGAAAGCTGACAGCACAAGAGGTTAAAAAACCCCTGAATCGGGGCTTGCCAGGTAAAATACAGGATGCTTACTTCAATTTGAATTTAAGACAAATAGTGAATTCCCTTTTAGTATAAGTATGTTCCAAATATTTCATGGGACTTGCCTATACTTAAACATCATTTAGCAAAATAAACTTAAAAACAAGTTTTTATGTAGACCTGACCCATATAGTGTTTCAATATGACTTATAGTAAAAACTGATTTGTGTGTCTGAAATTCAAGTCTCAGTTTGCTATGAATTTCTTGTAATATCATTTTGGGAAATCTGGCAAACTTGATCCTTGAGATCTCCCAGCTAGTGACTGGCAAGCTGGAATCCATCCAGTCCACAGTGCCCAGACACACTGACCAGGGTTCTGCCCAGGAAGGGCTAGGGTCAGCCTGTGACGAGCACCCTCCCTGCAGGGCTGGCCCCACCCCAGGGCTGTGCTGGGGGGTCTGGGGCCTGGCCTCTCCCTTCACCACAGTTCTGAGGGTGGGACTGAAGCCTCCTGTACCTGGACAGGTCGAGGACAGGAGGGGAGGGCCTGTCTGAACCTCTTGGGCAGGCTGCCTGGTAGTCCTGGGACGGAGCTGAAACACAGCACTGGGACTGCTCCACGAGTGCACTTACTGAGTACCTGCTGTATGCCAGGCTCCAGAGGCCCTTTTGTTACCCAGCTGGCCGAGCTGCAGCTTCCTGGTCCCAGCACTTCGTGTCACAGTTGTTCTAGTTTTAAAGGGGGGTGAGCCCCAGGTACCACGAGCCCTGCCCTTGTCCTTGCCAGGTGCCATGACAACTGCTTTCCCAGATCACACCCTGGGCCTTGGAGGAAACCAGGAGGAGGCATTGCCAACACGTCCCTTTGGATGCTGGGGACCTGGAGACGTGGGGAGGGGATGGAGCTGTCTGAGTCCACCCAACCTCTGAGTCCACCCCCAGGCCGCCTGGCTCCACCACCCACACACTGTCTCCTGTCCGCAGGGAGCAGCTGTGGTGCCATGATGCTGCCTCTGAGCACCATCGAGGGCCAGGAGACCGAGGAGGTGCAGACCAGGCCGCCAGAGAAAGGAGGTGAGACCCACGTGGGGCGGAAGCTGTGGGCAGGCGGGAGAGGGAAGCATCTCCAGGCTGATGGGGAAGCATGGACCCTGAAGACTGGCCCCAACCCTGAGTGTCTGCCACCGGCTCCTCTTAAGGAGGGAGGGCCCTGAGGGGCGCCCAGGATGGAACCTCCCTGACATCACCCTATGTCTGTGAGTCCGTCACTCCCCTGCTCAGCCTGCAGGGCTGCGTCCTGGCAGCTGGAATCGTCTGGGCTCCTTTGTGTTATGTGGCCACCTGTGTGGGCCAGCTGACCCTCCACTCAGTTGCCAGGTCAAGGGGCTGTAGGGTCATTCATCTGAGACGCGATGGAGGCCTGAACCAAGGATTTAGCAGTGGGACGGAGTGCATTGGGGGCTTCTCCGGTGGTGCTCATGGTAAAGAACCCACCTGCCAATGCAGGAGTCACACCCAGGGATGCCTGGGTGGGGAAGATCCCCTGCAGAAGGAAATGGCAACCCGCTCCAGTGTTCTTGCCTGGAGAATCCCATGGACAGAGGAGCCTGGTGGGCTACAGTGCATGGGGTCCCAAAGAGTCGGACCCGATTTAGTGACTAAACACAGAGCTCCTTGCTGGTCCTGTTCGTGGTCTGGCCTCATGAGGGAGGGCTCCTGGGTTTGCTGTGACACTCCCTTTTTTGAAAACTTTTACTTTGCAATAATTTTATATTCACAAGACATTGCCATCATAATTCATCAAAATTCCAGGGACCCTTTATCCCATTTCTCCCCAGTAACTTGATCTTATTGGATGATAGTCCAACGTGAAAACTAGCCCACTGATAGTGGCCCCATCCCCATGTGTTTTTACTTCTGTTTCAACACATCTGTAGCTCCGTGTAACCATCCTACAAAATAAGATGCAAGCCACTTCCTTAGCTACCTACTTCCTTGCCAGAGGTAGCGACTTCCCAGCTTCTCGTCCAATCTTCCAGAATGTTCTGTGCTCACTCATACAGACAAGGACGTGTGTGTACCTGGCACTGGGTATTTATGTCTGATAGGCGGTGTGTACTGCAGTTCTCGCTCCCACTTTCTATTCTGTCTTATTTCACCTAATTCTCATCTGGCACGTAGTACCGGTCACCGGCCTGGTGCTTTCCCTGCATCCGGCCACCCACACTCCACGACAGCCCTGTGAGAGAGTGACACCGACGGCTTCATGTTGCAGATGGGAAATCTGAAGGGTGACAAGTGCGAATAATCAGCTCACAGTGGGATCTGAACCCTTCTGGTCTGGGGGTCTTTGACCTTAAGCACCGGGTCCCCTGTCCATCTTGAGGACCCTCCCCAACAAGAGGCCCGGTTTGTGTTCCAGCTGCCTGGCGTTGCACGGTCTGTCTGTGCTGTGTGCGCTAACTGGTTCAGTCACGTCTGACTCTTTGTGATCCCATGGACTGCAGCACGCCAAGCTTCCCTGTCCATCACCAACTCCCAGAGCTTGGTCAAACTCATGTCCATGGGGTTGGTGATGCCATCCAACCATCTTATCCTCTGTCATCCCCTTCTCCTCCTGCCTTCAACCTCCCCAAGCATCAAGGTCTTTTCCAATGAGTCAGTTCTCATCAGGTGGCCAAAGTATTGTCTTCTTTGGGGAAACCTTCTTTGGGGAAATCTTCTTTGGGGGAACCTGTCTTCTTTGGGGAAACCGAAGTATTTTCTGGAGAGATATGCCACAGAGGCGCCTGTGTATCAGCTGTGCCTTCCTCCTGGACACGGGTGCCCCAGGGCGTCACTATCTCCACAGCCCCCTGTTGTCTGATTCCAGCCCCTTCGGTCACTGACATTCTGTCTGTTCCCTGGGGACCTTCAGGATGCAATTTAATGCATGATTGCAGGCATTGCTGTGCAACCTCCTGCAAGTGTCCTAACCTCTCTGTGCCTGTTTCTTCATCTGAAAAGTTGGATGAAGATAATAACCAAATTAGATATTACAGTGTAATATATGCAAGAGTGCCTGGCACAGGACAAGTACTCAACACATGTTCGTTTTTGTCAATGGTTTCATGATAGAGATCTTATTATTACTGAGTTTCTCAAGCCTCAGAGGGCACGATTGCCTCACACCTCTTTTCTCCTTCCCCAGCCCTGCTTTCTGAGAACCCTGAGGAGCCTCGAAAGAAGCCCAGAGGAATGAAGGGAAGACTGTCTTTCAATGTCCTGCCGTTCTGTCCCATGGTAAGCCTGCTTGTTTCCTCCCTTTGACCAGAGATCCCCTAGGTTATGAGAGGTTAGGCACCCCCACCACCCTCTCTGCCCAGGAGAGACCCTTGGGTGGCTGGGTATCCCTTGTCCCCCACCCCAGGATGTGCCCCCCTCCTCTCAGGGGTGCTGCCCTCTTTCCTGCCTCCTCTCTTTCCTAATTCCAACTTCCAGTATCACCTCCTCCATGAAGCCTCCCTTGCTCACTTTTGCCCCATTTCCCTCTGACCTCTTGCCTTCCTGAATTTTCTTCAGCGTTATTATTGCTACCTGAGAGCATATCTTGCAGCTATCTTTTTAATCATTTGTCTCCCCTATTAGAGTAGTTTTGTGGGGTCAAGAGCCTCCTCTATTGTGCAATGACATATCCCCTGTCTAGATCAGATGTAACTGTATACGCTCTGTATCAGGCACTGTATACTCTCGGGCTGATTAAATGAGGGAATGAATTAGGGAACGGTCCCTCCTGCGGAGGCAGCTGTGGCCTTGTCCACCTGGGTCCCAGTCCTCCTTCTCCTACTACCCACCCTGACTTTTCTGGGGGGACCACCTGTCTCCACGCACTTTGTATGGATCTGACCCCATCCTCAGACCAGCTCCCTTGACCAATCAGAGCCGGCAGTGCCAAGGTTCCCAGTGATTGGTCCTGGGCTGGCACGTGACTCATCCTTGGCCAATGAAGTGTCTGCTCTGACTCTGGGCTTCATGACCCGCAAAGCGAGAGGCTGGAGGGACCCTGGTGAGAACCAGGGGGCCCGTGGGGAGGGGTCAGGGGAGGCAGAGGGTCAGACGCCTGCGAGAACGTCTTTTCTATTGGTGCCTGCAGCAGTCCCGGGGAGGACTCTTTAGAAAATCTTGTTAAGAAATAATGTAATCAAAAATTTTACAAAAACAGTCCAGAGATCATCCGAGTTCACCAACTGTTATCACTTTTTTCTGTTTGCATGTTTTCTCATATATGTACTATATACATGCTCCTATTCCTCCGTGTGTTTCACTTTAGAAAAAGAATACTCTCTTATAACTGTGGGCCTGCTGTGATCTTTGAGGTTTTAACCCTGATACGCACTTTCCTCTCACCTGCTGTCCATATTCTTGGTTTGTTCACTCACTACATGCAGGCTGTTTGGCGTTCTTTCTCCTCCTACCTGGGGCCAGGTATCGCACTTGGTAATGTATCTTTGGGATTCCCAGGTGGGACTAGTTGCAAAGAACCCGCCTGCCAGCGCAGGAGACATGGGTTCAGTCCCTGGGCTGGGAAGATCCCCTGGAGGAGGAAATGGCAACCCACACCAGTCTTCTTGCCTGGAGAATTCCATGGACAGAGGAGCCTGGAGGGCTACCGTCCGTGGGGTCGCAAAGAGGTGGACACGACTGAAGCAACTGAGCATGCACACAATATATCTTTAGTTCTCTTTGAGCTAGACAATCCCCTCAGTCTTCCTTTGCCTCTTATGACAGATGATTTTGAGCATCCAAGTCACACCTTGCACAATATTGATTGCCTTTTCTGTTTTGTTTCACTTCTACAGTTGTTTGATTTTTATGCTATCCCCCAAATGAGATTCAGGGTAAGCTATGATCTCTGGAGCACCACCTAAGTGATGCCGTGTCTTTCTCAGTACATCGCATTTAGATGCACTTGAATTTTGATCCACTCAGTCGAAATGTTTATCCCATTTCTCCACTGAATATTTACTGATTTTTCTTTTCTCTGTGCAACTAACTAATAAGAAATCAGTGGGGAGATGCTTGTAGATGAGCCAAATAGTCTAGAAAGAGAGAGCTTTCTGACCAGTTCATTTCAGGTCCTATTCCCACCACGGAACTAACCGTCAGCTTATGAGATGATAACCCTACATCTTGTATCCATGGGCGTGTACGGGGCAGACGGTCCTTGCCTTTCCCTAACCGCTGTTAGGATGGGACGAAGCAGTGATTCTCTCAACCAGAGGCAATTCATCCCCCAGGGGACACCTTCAGTGTCGGGATACATTTCTTCTTTGTCACAAGTAAAGGAAGGAAGCTACTAGCACCTGGTGGGTAGAGGGCAGTGATGGTGTTTAACATCCTGCAACGCACAAGATGCCCCCCAAACATACACACTGCGCTGAATGGCCTGACTCTGAAACATCGCGAGTGGGACACCACCATTCTCTTCCTGCGTCTCTGTTCTCTTTCCTTCCAGCCGAGTGTCTGCTTCACCTATTACGTGGAACCCGATGACACTGAGTCTGAGCCCCAGGTGGCTCCTGACACTTCGAAATCGGACCCGAATTGCACCTTTGTCCCTCTGCCGGTGCTGGAGTTCCGCGAGGTCAAGGTGTGCGAGTGCCCGCTGTGCTGCCTCAGCTTCGTCACTGCTTCCTAAACGCTGAGGGCCCTCCGCTTCCCGCTGCTGACCGCGCGCCCCCGAATCATGCATGCTGGGCTATCGTGATGTAAAATCCCCCAATCCAGCGGCTTCAGTAAACCCAACTTGCTATCTCTCTCAAGGCTGTGGTCTGTGTGTGAAACTCCCAGGGCTGGGGCGGTGCAGCTCCGTGGAGTTGGGCAGCCAGGGTCCTTTGACCTCGGTGCTCTGTGCCACGTGGCTGGAGACGGCTCACCCCCACACCCAGTCCACATTCTGGATCGGGCAAGTGGGGGGATGGGGAGAGGGGAAGCCAGGCCTCAGTCCTTCAAAGGGCGACTCCTACAAGAAGCCGAGATCAGTTTTCCTCACAGCTCATTGGCCAGAGCAGGTCACATGATGACATTTAGTTGCAAGGGATGCTGGGAACTGTAGTCCTTAGCTGGACAATCCCGTGTCATCTAACAGCTTCTGTTATTATAGCAAAGGAGAATGAATAATGTGTCCACCTCGGATCAGGTCTATTATATCAATTTATCCCCAGCACATGTTGTGATGAACACATGAGTGAATAAATGTGCTCTTCAGTTATGTATCTCTCTCCCATTGATTAGGGTCCCCTCTGTTTTTAGCAGGATAAAAGTGTTTGAGCACTGACCCTGTGTTAGGCACTGAGCTAATGTCTTTACACATGTTGAGCCACTTAATTCTCACAACCTGTGGCTGGTTCTACTATTATCCTTCTTTCTGAGATAAAAGAACAGAGAGTCCACGTCACTTGCTTCAGGTCACACAGATCAGAAGGAGCCAAGGCAGCATTCAACCCAGGCAGGCTGGCCCCAGAGTCTACGCCCTTAACCATCATGGTATCTGCCTCACAGAGGTGAATAAGGGGAGATTCCCAGGTGGTCACGCAATTGTGAGTCGAAGAGCCTCTTTCAACACTCAGACCTTTCAATTCCCTTCAGTTAGCTCTTCAGATGCTGCAGAAATACTTGGAATATGTGTGTAGCAGGTATCTGTAGCCACAATAGTGCCAGCTAACAACCACCACCACAAAATCCATAGAAGGTGTTCACGGAGGTGAAAACACACAATGTGAGAGTTTCTGTTTTATCTGGGGGATTTGGTGGGGATTATAGCCCAGAAGACAACCTCTCGGAGAGCTGTGAGGAACTGCTCCAAACAGGTAGGTGAGAGGTCAGTTTGCATGTGATTTTGGAAAGGGGTCCATGCAATCAAGGGCATACCTCAGCACAAGGTTCATGTTGGTCATGATACATGGACAGTTAATGTGATAGTGCTTTTCTAATTGGAAGGACTGATGCTAAAGCTGAAACTCCAATACTCTGGCCACCTCATGCAACGAGTTGACCACTGGAAAAGACTCTGATGCTGGGAGGGATTGGGGGCGGGAGGAGACGGGGATGACAGAGAATGAGATGGCTGGATGGCATCACCAGCTCGATGGACATGAGTCTGAGTGAACTCCGAGAGTTGGTGATGGACAGGGAGGCCTGGCGTGCTGTGATTCATGGGGTCGCAAAGAGTCGGACACGACTGAGCTACTGAATTGAACTGAACTGAAGTAAGGAAGAATCTAAGACTCTTGGGTCCTATTAGTTTCTCCTGAACATATCTAGCATCAGAGGTGTAACTGAACCCAAGTTTGGCTACCTGGCACTCATAAGTCAATCATTCAAGAGGCAGATGTCAGTAGACAGGAAAGGTGCTTTAATCAGAAAAGGTGAAATCTGGGGAGATGGTGGACTTATGTCCAGGGACCAACTCAAGAGATTCTGCTCAGCCTTTTGCTTGTTCAGTTGCTAAATGGTGTCCAACTCTGTGACCCCATGTTCTTTACCATCTCTCAGAGCTTGCTCAAACTCATGTCCATCGAGTTGGTGATGCCATCCAACCATCTCATCCTCTGTCGTCCTCTACTCCTCCCACCTTCAATCTTTCCCAGCATCAGGGTTTTTTCAAATGAGTTTGTTCTTCGCATCAGGTGGCCAAAGTATTGGAGCTTCAGCTTCAACATCAGTCCTTCCAATGAATATTCAGGGTTTATTTCCTTTAAGCTTGACTGGTTTGATCTCCTTACTGCCCAAGGGACCCTAAGGAGTCTTCTATAGCACTGCAGTTTGAAAGCATCAATTCTTTAGTGCTCAGCCTTCTTTATGGTCCAACTCTCACATTTGTACATAACTACTGGAAAAACCATAGCTTTGATTATACAGACCTTTGGGGAAATGGAGGAATCTCTGTGAATTGTCAAGGCAGGAGGTTGGGTTCTACACCATTCTCCATTCTATGCAGAACTGGCTGAGGTCTCTTCAGATGTTACCTTGCCCATTCAATCTGCCTTCTGGATGCTTAGGGGCACTTTGGGGGAAGAGAGCTAGTCACGCTTCTATTTATCCAGGAAAAGTATCAACAGGTTAGACAAGGCATTCAGGAGAGCATATTAGTTCAGTTCAGTTGCTCACTCGTGTCTGACTCCATGTGACCCCATGGACTGCAGCACACCAAGCCTCCCTGTCCATCACCAACTCCCGGAGCTTACCCTAACTCATGTCCATCGAGTTGGTGATGCCATCCAACCATCTTGTCCTCTGTCGTCCCCTTCTCCTCCTGCCTTCAATCTTTCCCAGCATCAGAGTCTTTTCCAATGAGTTTGTTCTTCCCATCAGGTGGCCAAAGTATTGGAGTTTCAGCTTCAGCATCAGTCCTTCCAATGAATATTCAGGATTGATTTCCTTTAGGATGGACTGGTTTGATTTCCTTGCAGTTCAAGGGACCCTCAAGAGTCTTCTCCAACACCACAGTTCAAAAGCATCAATTCTTCATAAGTTAGGAGTTAATTTTGATTACTTAGTGATCTCATTCCTATGATTAGTTTATTTTAGGTTGGGGGGGAACATAAATGAGCAGACAGGAAACGGACGAAGGACTTGCTTTCAGAGGATCCTTTCTGCCACTTCTCCCAGAACATAAGTGCCTCACCTGGATCTTCACTCTGAATTCCTTTCAGAGTGAACTGTAGGTGGTGGTGTGTGGTGGGGAACATCCTTTAGTTGGCAAACTTCAGGAACAAAAGACATATGAGGTCAGGGAGGAGGCTCTGCTGCTGTTTCTGAGCTCCTCCTGGTGCCTGGTGGACACTGGTCCTCAGCTCTCCTAGGCTGGCTTCTCCTGGGGGACTAGGGAGACCTGGCCCTGCTCTCAATGTCTTTTCTCCTCCAGCACAGTGGCTTGGGCAGGTTCATCCTCATGGCACTGGTAGAGGTGCAGAGGAGAAATAAATGTCATTTCACAAACACTTTTCAACCTTCTGCTGAATCATATTTTGCCAGCCTCCTCTGGCGAAAGCACATGCCATGGCCAAATGCAAATTCAGAATGGGGGGCACTGCACACTTAAGCGGAGAAGGCAATGGCAAGCCACTCCAGTACTCTTGCCTAGGAAATCCCATGGACGTAGGAGCCTGGTAGGCTGCAGTCCATGGGGTCGCTACGAGTCAGACATGACTGAGCGACTTCACTTTCCCTTTTCACTTTCACACATTGGAGAAGGAAATGGCAACCCACTCCAGTGTTCTTGCCTGGAGAATCCCAGGGACGGGGGAGCCTGGTGGGCTTCCATCTATGGGGTCACACAGAGTCGGACACGACTGAAGTGACTTAGCAGCAGCAGCAGCAGAAGCAGCACACTTAAGGGGCAAAGGGGGTAGACATGAGGCAGGGTGGAAAACAGGCCATGTCTGCAATCTACCTCAATGCAGAGTTGTGATCACATCCCCAACTTCCATGGGCTTCCACCTGTCACAACACAAGAGGGTTCACCAGTCTGGCACCTGGGAGGGAAGCCAGGGATAGGGGAGAGCCCTCAGCAGCCATGTGACCCTTCTCAAGCATCAGAAGAGCCTCTGGGAGGATGCAGTTATCAGTGTGAGGGGTGAGGAGAAAAGACTTTCTGTGTAAGTCAAATGTCCAGAGACCTCAGAGCCTGCATGCCACAGAGAAGCCCACAGGAGTCCCAAGGGCGGGGGGCTCACCTCAGGTGAACTTCCGCAGAGGGCTCACCCCTTACTCATGACGCAAAACCCATACCTCCGGGAAGTGACGATGCACCGAGGTTGGAGGGGGGTGGGGGGCTTCAGGCAGGTCTCCTCCCTGCTGCTCCACCAGAGAGTTCAATCTGGAAAGACAGTAAACTTTTTGAGTGTGGAAAAAACCTACAACTGAAACGTACATGAAAACCATGGAGAGCCTCTGTAAATAGTGATTTCCTTCATTTCACCGCCAACATCTTCGGGTAGACCAGAAGTTCTCATGCGGGGTGATACTCTAGCGCCCCCTTCTGGAACTTCTCTGCAACGTTGGCGCTATTTCAGGTTGTCCCGAATTGGTGCCCGCTATTAGGCTCTGATGAAGAAGCAAATGGCAACCCACTCCAGTATCCTAGCCTAGAGAATCCCATGGACAGAGGAGCCTGGTGGGCTACAGTCCATGGGGTCGCACGGAGTCAGAGATGACTGAGAAACTAACACACTAGACTCTAATGGATAGAGACCATTCTAAACATGGTGCAATGCACCAGGAAGACCCCCTGCACAAAGAATGTTCAGGTCGCAAATGTCAGTGACACTCTGGGGGATTGCATTTGAGAAGGAATTAGGTACAATTTTCTGGCTCTCCAACACAGTAATGACTAAGTAACCACATGAAGCTAATCGATGTAAACAAATCAATCTTAAGTAAAATTCAAAACAGAGTTTCTTGGCAGCTCAGGGCAGGATTCAGCGAACGAACGTGGCCAGAGGCTACCGCCCTGGACACTACAGATACACAACATTTCCGTGGCCACTGAAGGGTCTGTGTCAGGACTCATTTATATCCCTTAGGTTATCACACACCGTGGCCCCCAGAAAGTGAGGCTGTGGGCTTGCAGCTATGAAAACGTGGAGGAGCACAGTCTCCAGAAAAAATTTTATCAGTGCATCTTCGGGACTCTTGACTCCTTGCACAGTCCTCTGGGCACTTTGAGTCTCAGAGTGGCCAGTGCCTGGCCCAAAGGGCACCCCCTCGCCTGGGAGAGATTAACCAACTGGTTACTGATAGTATTAAATAAACCCTAACACTTCCCTGGCTCTTTCCATCTGTCAGGTCCGGTGCTGAGCACTTTCCACAGATGAGCTCATGTAACCTTCACCAGAGTCCTATGAAATAGGAACTAAAATGATCCCCAACTGATAGGAAAGTCACCCAGGCTCACCAGAGCTGTTTTTAAAGGTGACTGTTTCAAGTTTTGCACATATATCAAGAATATATTACTATTTTATAGTATATTTTACAGGATTTAAATTTCCATAAACTATATATATATATATATTGAAAACACAGATCTGTTCACCTTTCTGTCCAAACTGCACTTTTCACAGCAACTTTTTGGTTTATCTACTCCAGGAGCTGGCACAAAAAAAATTCTTTAGGACAAGGATGGGCAGATTATGACCATCCAGCCCACAGACTGTGTAAACAAGGACATGCTGACATAACTCCATCCATCCTTAGGACTGTCTAGGGTAGGTTCATGCCAAGAGGAGCAGCTGCCGCACAGAGCTGATGGCTCAGGTGTCTAAAATACCTGCCACACACCCTGGCCAAGAAAGGTGACTGGCCCGGAACTGAATAGACGCAAACTGCAATCAACACGGGTGAAGGTGTGAGAATGATCAGAAACAGGAGGGAAACTCTTGAACTTCCCGTGACCGTGATGCCCAACGTTAAAAGATATTTTGTGTTTGAGTCCAGGGCACATGCTATTAACACATACGTGTGTTTCAACATGTGTGGCATTTCTTCATACTCTAAGCACAAGTTTAGAACCACTGACTTACTCTTACGACCTGCACAAGGTCATTCTCATCCCCTTAAGACCTGCCCATCACGACCTCCTAAATCGGTTTCTCGAAGCAACGAAAACAGGTCCCCGACCCTCCCCCCCTAATAAGCAAGTTGCCGCGAACCTTCTGACGCCTGTGCTGGTGTCAGAGGCGGTTTGAACCACCTGACTCGGCCTTGGGGGCGGGCTTGGGGGTTGCGCGAGTCGCCGAGCGGCTCAGCCTGTACATAAGCGCGCGTTTGTCCACCGCGTCCCCGAGCGTCTCCGGAGCCGGCTCTGCTCAGGCACCAAGGACGCGCGCGGAGCCAGCCCGCCTGCCCAGCCCAGTGGTCCAGACCGAAGCGGTCCCGAGGTCAGTCCCGCGGCCGCCGCTCCGCGGGGTCTGCACCCGCAGGGCGGGGGGCGCGGGCAGGGTCCCCGCGGGGAGGGCGGGGGCGCCCCGGGAGGAGGTGCGGGCGCGGGGGCTGCTGCCTGGGGGCCCCGAGACCCCAGGGCGCGCGCGGTGGGGGCCCTGGAGAAATCCAAGTTTTCCCCTGGAGGCGGTGGAGACCCTCTGATCCTCTCCACCTCGGGGAGACACCAGGTCTAAAGATTTCACTGGTCACTGGGAGAAGCGAAAACTGAAGGAGACACAGGAGGCTGGGGTGTCCGGAGGCGGGGATCCCCTCCAGGGCAGGCGGAGCGGAGCCCGGGTCCTGGTCCCCAGGATTTGGGAGCGGGAGGGCGTGCCCGGGACTTTGCAGTTTGCTGGAGGAGGCGGGAGGCACAGGTTTGCTCTGCACACCAGACAGGGCAGTCGGTATCGGGGCTCAGGTAAGAAACTGGCCACACAGAAGATGGGAACATGATTCTGGGGGAGTCCAGAGGGCAGTGTGACGGGTGGGGAGCCGGGGAGACCCTCTGGGTGAGTTTGGGGTTCACTAAGGGCGCAGAGCAAGGTTCGCAGATGAGGAGTGCGCGTGGAAAACAGCTTTTGCGCCTCCAGCGGTTCTGTGCGCCTGCGTGGCTGCGGGTGGGGGCTGGGAGCACGTTTGGGGCGCGCGGTTTTGAGGGGCAGCCTCTGGGGAGGGGCCCGGGCGAGGCTGAGGGTGGGCCTGGGTGTCCGCCAGAGGGAAAGAGTGCTGGGGAGGGTGAGGGGTCGTTTCAGCCTGTGGGTCTGCCTTTGTGCCTGTCTGGAGGGTGTGTGCGTGAGAGAGAGAGAGAGAGAGAGAGATCAGGACTGCCTGTGAGGAGTGCGCTCAGCGCTGAGAAGCAGGCCTGCCCACCTGAGCGGTGGGGGTCTCTGAATTTCCCTGGACTCGTCTGCAGGTGTGTTTATGTCGTCACGCCCTGCTTTCCGCAGTCTGCATCTGAAAGCGTGTGTTTCCAATGATTGTGTGTGTGTGAGTGTGTGTGTACTGGCCTGCGGTTCCCGCGCTATTTGACGCACCCTGTATTCGCAGGATTATGTGTGAGGGTCTGTGATGGGTCTCATGCTTCTTCAGAAAAGGCTTAGAGGAAGAGGTTTGGCTCTAGGTTACCAGATAATGTGTGCTGAGTATATGTTTTTAAGCATATTTAATCCTCATGTTTAATCATTTATAGTCTTCATTTTCATGGAGGGGAAAGCTGACAGCCCAAGAGGTTAAAAAAACCCCGAATCAGGGCTTGCCAGGTAAAATGCAGGCTGCCTTCTTAAATTCAGACTTGAGACAGACACTGAATTACCTTTTAGTATAAATGTGTCACAAATATTTCCTGGGAGCCCATCTGTAAAGATAATCTAATAAATTTTTAATAATTTTTTAAAAATGTAGACATGACCCACGAAGTGTTTAAAGACTACTTAAACTAAAACGTAATTTGTGTATCTGAAATTCAAATATCCGTTTACTGTATATTTATTATAACGTTGCTGTTGTTAAATGTGGCCAACTTGATCGTTAAGATTCCCAGCTAGTGACTGGCAGGCTGGAATCCCCCAGTTCTCATCCCAGACACACTGGCCCATGTCCTGCCCAGGGTGATGCTGGGGCGGAGGTGAGGAGCCTCCTCCTTTCAGGGCTGGCCCTGCCCCAGGGCTGTGCTGGGGGGTCTGGGGCCCGGCCCCTCCCTTCACCACAGTCCTGAGGGTGGGACTGATGCCTCCTGTACCTGGACGGGCAAGGACAGGAGCGGAGGGCCTGTCTGAACCCCTTGGGCAGGCTGCCTGGTAGCCCTGGGACAGAGCTGAAACACAACACTGGGACTGCTCCACGAGTGCACTTACTGAGTGCCAGCTGTATGCCAGGCTCCAGAGGCCCTTTCTATCCTAGTTTACTGAGCTGCACATCCAGGGTGCTGGCACTTTGTGTCATATTTCTTGTGTTTCTTAAAGGATCATAAACCCACGGAGCCTGCCCTTTCCCTTGCCAGCCACCATGCCACACACTTTCCCCGGATCACACACTGGACCTTGAAGCAATTCTGTGGGGGTGGCATTGCCAACATGCCTGTTCGGCTGTTGGGGCCCTGAGGACTTGGGGAGGGGATGGAGCTGTGAGTCCACCCGACCTCTGAGTCCACACCCAGGCCGCCTGGCTCCACCGCCCAGGCACCAACTGCTCTGTGTCCTGTCCTCAGGGAGCACCTGTGGAGTCACCATGCTGCCTCTGAGCTCCATCGAGGGCCGGGAGACTGAGGAGGTGCAGACCAAGCCGCCCAAGAAAGGAGGTGAGACCCGGAGAACTGTGGGCAGTCGGGAGTGGGGGGTCTCCAGGGCACAGCAATGACCCTGAAGATTGGCCCCATCACCAGATGTCTCCACTGGCTCTTCCGGGCAGGGACACCCAGGATGCGGCCTCCCTGACATCACCTCCCGTCAGCGGGTCCTGTCACGGCCCTGCTCAGAGCCTGCAGGGAGCTCCTGGGAGCTGAGCCCATTTGGGCCCCTTTTTGTGGCCTGGACACCCCTGTTTTCTTACCCCAGCTTCTCCCCTCCCTGACACTTCTGTCTGTTCCCTGGGGGCCTTTGGGGTACAAGTGAATGCAGGTCTCACTCACAACTAGGCGACCTCCAACAAGTGTCCCTACCTCTCTGTACCTCGGTTCACTCATCTCTAAAGTGGGTTGATGATAATACCCATCTCAGAGAGTTATTATGAAGAACCACATAAACGAATGCGTGTACAATACTTAAAAGCACGTCTGGAACATACTCCACACGTATTAGCTCCCGTTACCGGCTCCATGATGAAGACTGCATTACTACCGAGTTTCTCAAGCCTCAGAGGGTCAGATGGTCTCATGACTCTCTCCTCCTTCCTCAGGCTTCTTTTCTAAGAAGCCTGATGTTCTGCCGAAGAAGTCCAAGAGAATGAAGGGAACAGTGTCCTTCAGAGTCCTGCCGTTCTGCCCCGTGGTAAGCCTGCTTGCTCCCTCCCTGTTCACTGAGGCCCCTGCGGCTGAGCGATCACGGGGATTGGCCACCCTCTCTGCCCACCAGAGACCCTTGGGTGCCCCTTGCCCCTGCCTCATCCTGGATGTGGCCCCAGCCTGTGGGGTGGGATGGTTTTCCTTGAGGGTGCTGCCCTCTTTCCTGTCTCCTCCTTGCTAATTCCAACTTCTGCTCCAATATCACCTCCTCCATGAGGCCCCCCTTGCTCCCTTTCACCCCGTTTCTCTCCAGCCCCTTGCCTTCTTGAATTTTCTTCAGAGTAATTATTAACAGCATACCTTGTATCTATTTTTCAACCATCTCTCTCCCCTACTAGAGTAGTTTTGTGGGGTCAAGAGCCTCTTCCGTTGTTCAATGACATATCCCCCTCTGCCTAACATAGGTGTAACCAGCGCCAGGCACACATACTCTCGGGCTGATTAAATGAGAGACTAGGTCAGGGAACGGCCCCTCCTGCGAAGGCAGCTGTGGCCCTGTCCACCTGGCTACCAGTCCTCCTTCGACAACACCCTTGTCTTTCCGGCAGAAGCTAGCACAAAAATTTCCCTAGGTCAACGGTGGGCAGACTACGGTCATTCAGCCCACAACTTGTTTGCATGAATAAGGGCTTCTCGGCGCATCCACCCCCAGCCTTAGGCAGAGTCAGGGCTGTTTTTATGTAAAATCCAGTAGCTGAGAGGCAGACTGGATGATCCAGAAAGGCTACGCAGTTTGCCATGACACTTTCCACGACAGCGGTGAATGTCGGTTCTTCGAATAGATGCAGGCTGACATCAGTTCAGGTGAAGGTGTGAGAATGCTTAGAAAAAGGAGGGAAACTCTTAAAGTCCTGTGACTCTGATGCACAGGGTGAAAGGGACTTGCTGTTTGGGTCCAGCACACAAGTGACATACACGTGTTTCTGCGTGGGGGCGAGTGTTTCTTCGTATCTGAGTAACAAGTGTAAGAACCATTCCTTACCTTGCTACCTGCACAACTGATTTTCCTCCACCTAAAAGCCGCCCAGGGCCACCCTCTGTATCAGTTTCTCTAAGCATTGAGGAGAAGGAGGAGGCCGGGACCCTCCCGCAGTAATAAAAGTGGTGCGAACACGCCCGCGCTGGCGGCAGGCACGCTGGTAACCACCCGCTTGTGTTGGGGGGTGAAGGGGGCGTCGTGAGTAATGCTGAGCCGCTCCGCGCTCTTCATTCCTGCGAATTCATCAGCAGGTACCCTGGACTTCTTCGGAGCCAGCCCTGCCCGGGCCCCCAGGACAAGCGATGAGCAAGCCGGCGCGCTCCAGCCCAGACGTCGAGACCGAGCCCGGGGCCGGAGGTCTCTCCCGCGGCCGCGGCCGCAGCTCCGAAGGGTCGGGCCATCAAGGTTGGCGCAGTTCGGGGCGGGGGCGGCGGGAGGGCGGAGGGGGGTCTACGCGGGGAAGGCTGGGGAGCGCGCGGTGGGGGCTCCCCGAGGGCGGCGGGCGGCCTCGGATCCTTCCGAGCCGCGAGGGGCCTCCGGGCCCCAGGATTTCTGGAGCCACGGGGGGGAGCGAATCCTGGAGGGTACAGAGGAGTGGGTGACCCCCGGAGTGGGGTGTCCGGAGGCGGGGATGGCGGGGACCCTCTCCAGGACAGGCGGAGGGGGGGCCCCGGTCCTGGTCCCCAGGCTTTGGGGGCGGGAGGGGCGGACCAGGGGACTTTGCGGTTTGATGGGGGAGGCGGAGATCCGGGGGCTGCGCCCAACCTGGGAAGCCAGCAGGGTGTCAGGGGTCATCTAGCGATTGCGGAATGAAACATAGGATAACGACTTTGTGGGGAGTCCAGAAGGCAGTCTGAAGGAGGCAGGAGGCCCAGTGCATGTGTTTGGGGGTTCACGGAGGACGCATCAGAAGTTCGCAGATGAGGAGTGCGCGTGGAAAACAGTTTTTGCGCCTTCAGCGGTTCTGTGCGCCTGCGTGGCTGCGGGTAGGGGCTGGAAGCACGTTTGGGGCGCGCGGTTTTGAGGGGCAGCCTCTGGGGGAGGGGCCCGGGCGAGGCTGAGGGTGGGCCTGGGAGTCTGCTAGAGGGAGTTCCCCCAAACTGATGCATCTTTTCTTTGCGGGATTATATGTGAGGGTCTCTGATTGCATCTTATGTTTCTTTAAAATGTTTAAAGAAGGTTTAAGGAAGGCAGAGGTTTGACTCTGTTTCCAGATAATGAGTTCTGAATACGTGTCAATTTAATCATATTTAAGCTTCATGTTTAATAATTAATTTTACTCATTTTTCTGGAAGGGAGAATTGACATAACAAGAGTTAATAACCCCCGAATCAGAGCTTATCAGGTAAAACGCAGGATCAGTTCAGTTCAGTTCAGCTGCTCAGTCGTGTTCAACTCTTTGCGACCCCATGGACTGCAGCACGCCAGACCTCCCTGTCCATCACCAACTCCTGGAGCTTGTTCAAAACTCATGTCCATCCAGTGGGTGATGCCATCCAGTCATCTTATCCTCTGTCGTCCCCTTCCTCTCCTGCTTTCAGTCTTTCCCAGCATCAAGGTCTTTTCTAGTGAGTCATTTCTTCTCATCAGGTGGCCAAATACTGGAGCTTCAGCTTTAGCATCAATCCTTCCAATGAATATTCAGGATTGATTTCTTTTAGGATTGATTGGTTTGATCTCCTTGCCATCCAAAATGTAGGAGGGTTACTTACATTTGAATTTCAGACAAATAATGAACTACCTTTGGACATAAGTATATCTTAAGTATTTGCAAGGATATATACATAAACATAGGTTAGTATATTAAATAAATGATTTTTAGGTAGATACTTACCATGCGGTGTTTGGGACTTGTTATAGTACAATATGATCTGTGTATATGAAATTCACATCTCAGTTTGCTGTGTATTTGTTGTAATGTAGTTGTTAAATCTGGTGAACTTGATCCTTGAGATCCACAGTTAGTGACTAGCAGGTTGAAATTCCCCCAAGTCCACTCCCCAGACACACGGCCCAAGTCCTGCCCAGGGTGATGCTGGGGTGGAGGTGGGGTCCCCACACTGAGCCTGTGCCGAGCCCCCTCCCTGCAGGGCTGGCCCCGCCCCAGGGCTGTGCTGGGGGTTCTGGGGCCCGTCCCGTCCCTTCACCGCGGTCCTGAGGGCGGGACTGAAGCCTCTGTGCCTGGAGGGGCCTAGGACAGGAGGGGAGGGCCTGTCTGAACCCCTTGGGCAGGCTGCCTGGTAGCCCTGGGACAGAGCTGAAACACAGCACTGGGACTGCTCCACGAGTGCACTGACTGAGTGCCTGCTGTATGCCAGGCTCCAGAGGCCCTTTTGTTACCCAGCTGGCCGAGCTGCAGCTTCCTGGTCCCAGCACTTCGTGTCACAGTTGTTCTAGTTTTAAAGTGGGGTGAGCCCCAGGTACCACAAGCCCTGCCCTTGTCCTTGCCAGGTGCCATGACAACCGTTCTCCCCAGATCACATCCTGGGCATTGGAGGAAACCAGGAAGAGGCATTGCCAACAAGTCCCCTTGGATGCTGGGGACCTGGAGACGTGGGAGGGGATGGAGCTGTCTGAGTCCACCTGACCTCTGAGAGCCACCCCCGGGCTGCCTGGCTCCAGCGCCCAGACACTAACTGCTCTGTCTCCTGTCTCTAGAGAGGGCTTGCCGTGTCATGATGCTGCCTCTGAGCACCATCGAGGACCAAGAGACCGAGGAGGTGCAGACCAAGCCTCCGGAGAAAGGAGGTGAGACCCACACAGGGCAGAAAGTGTAGGCAGGCGGGAGTGGGAGGGTCTAGGGCAAGGGTGATGAGGAGGGGTTGACCCTGGAGACTGGCCCAGTCCCACCCAGGTATCTCCTCGTGGCTCCTCCTGGGGAGGGGGCCCCGAGGACACCCAGGATGAGTCACTGACATCACCTCATGTCAGTGTGTCTGTCACTCCTCTGCTCAGGGTCTGCAGCTTGCAGCAGGGGTCCTCACCTCTCTGCCTCAGTTTCCTCTTCTCTAAAGCGGGACAATGATAGTATCCATCTCAGAGAGTCATTATGAACAATCAGTTGAGCTAATACATGTAAAATACGTGAGTGCCTGGACATGGCAAGTACTCAGCACGTGTTAGTTTTTGTCACTGGTTTCGTGATGAAGATACTGAGTTTCTCAAGCCTTGGCAAGCAAGATGGTCTCACACCTCTTTCCTCTCCCCCACGCAGCCCTGCTTTCTGAGAACCCTGAGGAGCCTCAGAAGAAGCCCAGAGGAATGAAGGGAAGACTGTCTTTCAAAGTCCTGCCATTCTGTCCCATAGTAAGCCTGCTTGTTTTGTCTCTTTGACCTGAGATCCCCTAGGTTATGAGAGGTCAGGCACATCTACCACTTTCTCTGCGCAACAGAGACCCTTGGGTGGTTGGGTGTCCCTTGTCCACGTCCCCCCTCCCCAGGATATGGCCACCATCCTCTGGGGGGTGTTGCCCTCTTTCCTGCCTTCCTTCTGTTTCCTAAATTCCAATCTCGGCTCCAATGCCACCTCCTCCATGAAGCCTCCCTTGTTCACTTTTGCACCATTTCTCTCTAACACCCTGCCATGCTGAATTTTCATCAGATAATTATTGCTACCTAAGAACATATCTTGAATCTGTGTGTTCATCATCTCTCTCCTCTCCTAGAGTAGTTGTTGTTCAGTGACATATCCCCTATCTAGATAAGATGTAACCAGTGTCAGGCACTGTATACACATGGGCTGATTAAATGAAGGAATGAATTAGGGAACGGTCCTTCCTGCGGAGGCAAGCATGGCCTTGTCCACCTGGGTACCAGTGCTCCTCCTACTAACCCCCTTGACTTTTCTTGGGGGAGCCCCTGTCCTCACGCACTTTGGGTGAATCTGATCCCATCCTCAGACCAGCTCCTGCTAGCCCCTGACCAATCAGATCCGGCAGTGCCAAGGTTCCCTGTGATTGGTCCTGGGCTGGCATGTGACTCACCCTTGGCCAATGAGGTGTCTGCTCTGTCTCTGGGCTTCTTAACAGGCAGGAGGGGAGCCTGGAGGGACCCTGGTGAGAGGGGTCAGGGGAGGCCCTGGGTCAGATGGCTGCGAGAACATCTTAGCTACTAGTGAGACTAATACTACTCTTAAAGAAGTTTTCTTATTAGGAATTAATGTGAGAATCCAAGATTTTATAAAAACACTACAAAGATTATAAAAATTCACCGAGTCTTGCCACATATTCTATGTGCATGTTTTCTTATATATATTTAGATATAATATTGATGGTACTCAAGATTCTGCAAAGCGCGGGATGCCCCCACACATACTCTGCAAGGAATGACATGACCCCAAAATGTCGCTAGTGTGACACTGACATTCTCCTCTTGTTTCTCTGTTCTCTTTCCTTCCAGCCGAGTGTCTGCTTCAGCTATTACCTGGAACCGGATGACGCTGAGCCTGAGCCTGAGCCTGAGCCTGAGCCCGAGCCTCAGGTGGCTCCTGACACTTCGAAATCGGACCCGAATTGCACCTTTGTCCCTCTGCCGGTGCTGGAGTTCCGCGAGGTCAAGGTGTGCGAGTGCCCGCTGTGCTGCCTCAGTTTCGTCACTGCTTCCTAAACGCTGAGGGCCCTCCGCTTCCCGCTGCTGACCGCGCGCCCCCGAATCATGCATGCTGGGCTATCGTGATGTAAAATCCCCCAATCCAGCGGCTTCAATAAACCCAACTTGCTGTCTCTCTCAAGGCTGTGGTCTGTGTGTGAAACTCCCAGGGCTGGGGCGGTGCAGCTCCGTGGAGTTGGGCAGCCAGGGTCCTTTGACCTCGGTGCTCTGTGCCACGTGGCTGGAGACGGCTCACCCCCACACCCAGTCCACATTCTGGATCGGGCAAGTGGGGGGATGGGGAGAGGGGGAGACAGGTTTCAGTTCTTCTGAGGGCGACTCCTACAAGAAGCCCAGATCAGTTTTCCTCACAGCTCAATGGCCAGAGAAAGTCACATGGTGACATCTCGTTGCAAGGGATGCTGGGAATTGTAGTCCTTAGCCGGGCCATCCTGTGTCATCCAATAGCTTCTGTTTCTATAGCAAAGGAGAATGGATAATGTGTTCACCTCTGACTGGGTGTGTTATGTTAATTTATTCCCAGCACGTGTTGTGATGAACACATGAGTGAATAAATGTATTCTTCAATTCTGTATCTCTTCTCCATGGACCAGAATCTCCTCCCCTCCTTTTTTATGCAGATAATTAGAATGAGGAACTTTTCTTGGGCATTGACCATGTGGTAGGCAGCAAGCCAGTGTCTTTACACATTTTGATCCCCTTAATGCTCATGACTATGTGGCCAATTCTGTTATTCTGTCTCTTTCTGAGATAAGAGAACAGAGGCACAGAGTTCCTGTCACTTGCTTCAGGTCACACAGATCATAAGGAGCCAAGCCAGGATTCAAATCCAGGGAGGCTGACTCCAGAGTCTGTGCCAACAGAACTTAGCAGCTAAACAATAACAACAATCCTTTGTATCAGACTCCTTCGGTGGCAAGCAACAGAAACCCTGACTCGGGGCCTTTGCACTGGCTGTTTACTCCCCCTGCAGTGCCCTCCCCCAGGGTTTTTCTGTTGCTGACTCAGCATCTTTTCTAGTTCCTCCTTCTATGCAAGCATTGGTGACTTTACGGCTTATGAGGTATTTATGACAGGTCTTTGGTGCTGGCTGGTTTTAACATTATCACCAGTTTCCAGCCCTCTGTTACTTAGGAAAGCACCCGCTCATTTCTGAGAAGTAAAATGATCACCCATGAGCTTCAGCACCTCAACAATTTAGAAGACTATAGAAGGAGTTTTCTCTTTAAGATAATACATGCATTTCACAAGAATCCCAAGTCGTAACAAGGTGTATTCATTAAAACAAAAAAAGCCTCTCTCTCTTTCTCTACCTTCTATATTTAAAGGTTTAATTGTGCTGATATTTATAATCTATTCAGCTTGAGAAATTTCTTTCAAAAGTTTTGCTTTCAAAAACCAGATTCCAGGGGTATAAGCACATATCCCTAAGAATGACTAAAGGAGAAACATGAGAGCTGGCGCGGCGGTGAAACCCGTGGGCCTCTTGCGCACTGCTGTGGAAGTGTGGATGGTGCTGCTCTTCAACAGAGAAAGCTGGCGGCTGGCACGACTGCACATGTGCACGTCCAACCCCGCGACCCTGCTCTTGGGCATATTCCCAATAGAAATGCGTACTAAGCTAACAGAGTGTGTGTACAAAAAGGTTTCACAGCACCTCCTACACTGTTGGTGGGAATATAAACTGGCACAGCCACTCTAGAGAACAGTGTGGAGGTTCCTTAAAAACTTAAAATAAAGCTATCATATGATCCAGCAATCCCATTCCCAGGCATAAATCTGAAGAAAATGCTACTTGGAAAGATACATGCACCGGTATGTTCAGAGCAGCACTGTTTACAATAGCCAAGACATGGAAGCAACCCAAGTGTCCATCAGCAGGCGAATGGATGAAGATGTGGTGCGTATACATACCAGAATATTACTCAGCCATCAGAAAGAATGAAATTATGCCATTTGCAGCAACATGGATGGACCTAGACATTATCATATTGAGTGAAGTCAGAGAAAGACAAATACCTTATGATATAACTTAGAGATGGAATCTCATACAAATGAACTTAGGAAACAGAAACAGACTCACAGACATAGAAAACAAACTTACAATTACCAAAAGGGAAAGGGGTTGGGGAAGGGATAAATTAAGCATTTTGGATTAGGAGATACAAACTGCTATATCCAAAAATACATAAGGTGCTGCTGCATAGCCCAGGGAGCTCTATCTAATATCCTGTAAGGAAAAACAATCTGAGAAATCATATATGTTTCTATCCCAGTCACTTTGCTGCACACCCGAAACTAATACAACATCGTAAATCCACCACAATTCTATAAAACAAAAACAAAAATTCACTTGTATATAGATGTACTGTCACTTCGGTAGTGTCTGCTCTTTGCGACCCCATGGACCACAGCACGCCAGACCTCCCTGTCCACCACCAGCTCCCAGAGTTCACTCAAGCTCACGTCCATCAAGTCGGTGATGCCATCCAGCCATCTCATCCTCTGTCGTCCCCTTCTCCTCCCACCTTCAATCTTTCCTGGCATCAGGGTCTTTTCCAATGAGTCAGTTCTTCACATCAGGTGGCCACAGTATTGGAGTTTCAGCTTCAGCATCAGTCCTTCCAATGAATCATATATATGCTGCTGCTGCTAAGTCACTTCAGTTGTGTCCGACTCTGTGTGACCCCATTGACGGCAGCCCACCAGGCTCCCCCGTCCCTGGGATTCTCCAGGCAAGAACACTGGAGTGGGTTGCCATTTCCTTCTCCAATGTGTGAAAGTGAAAAGTGAAAGTGAAGTCGCTCAGTCATGTCTGACTCGTAGCGACCCCATGGACTGCAGCCTACCAGGCTCCTCCGTCCATGGGATTTTCTAGGCAAGAGTACTGGAGTGGCTTGCCATTGCCTTCTCCGAATCATATATATATGTATGTATATATAAGCTTTACATATATACATGTATATGTATGAAGAATGTTCATAACAGGCCCATTCACAATAGTCCCAAAATGCCAGCTACCCAAATGCCTACATCATATCTCATCTTTTGTGCTGGGAGTCCATTTGATTAAGGTCTGACCAGACACCATCCTTAAGGGTAAGGACCATCCTTAACAGACAGGCCAGGCAGGGTGTGTTTTGGCAAGTGTGTGCCCATCCCAAGAGTGTCTCAGTTGCCACCATCTTGGGGGTTTGAAAGTAGGCCATTGTGAGCAGCAGTGAATGTGTGGATGTTTGGGAGAGGGATCACCGCGTGCCTGGGGGTCACTGTGTATTTGAAGATTGTGCAGGGCGGGCCCCCAGACCCCAGTGCCACTCCTGCCCCGGGCATCCAGGCCCTTGTGTCTCCGCGGCTGGGCAGTATAACACGGTTCTTCCCTGTGAACCCCACCTGCCGTCTCATGGAAGACCTGGGCCCTGGTGGGGTCCAGGTGGGGAAGGGCAATGGGGGGACCCAGGTGGACCCCCCCGCCAGGGAGACAGTGATGCGGGGACGCTGGCTCACAGAGGGGGTGTGAGGCCGGAATTTCCAGTCCTCAACCCTGATGACAACAAATTTGTTTCAGGCACTGCTTTAACTGCTCTATCTGAAAACCCGTGTGGATCGGGGGTAGGGGGAGTGCGGGGGTCGTGAGCCGCTCCTTCCGCGCTTTTGTCCTGGTGGTCCCCAGGCAAGTTTTTAGGACCCCCGCCCCGCGCGGGATGCCAGGACCAGCACTGCGCCAACCTGCTCCCCCCGCCCCGATTCCGTGCCCCTGGGCACCCGCGCCAGGTCGCAGCCGGGTTGGGGGGCGGGGGACAGGCCCCCGCTGCGGCTCTGGAGGGCGGGACGCGGTGCTCACGGCTGCGGGGCTGGGGGGCCGGGGCTGCAGGCGCAGAGGGAAGGCGCGGGGGCGCCCTGGAGCGGGTCTGCGGGTGCGGGGTGGTCTGGAGGGCGCGCTGCCCGGGAGCCTGGAAGGGACCGACCGGCTGGGCGGGCGCGCGTGGCGGTCTCCTGGGCAGGCCCACGGTTCTCGGCCCGGCCGGGCGCACAGGCAGCCTGGGCTCCCGCGGAGGCCTGCTGCCACCTGGCGGGCCGGCGCCGGGGGCCAGCGCGGCTGCGTCTTCCCGGCCGGCGGGCAGCGCGGGACTCAGGGCCGGGGGCACAGAGGATCTGAGACCCCGGAGAGCGGGTGGCAGGAGAGGTCTTCTGACCCTCACCCGCTAAGAACAATAAAATTGTCGCTTAGTCGCTCAGTCGTGTCCCAGTCTGTGCGACCCCGTGGACTGTATGTAGCCCGCCAGGCTCCTCTGTCCATGGGATTCTCCAGGCAGGAACACTGGAGTGGGTTGCCACGCTCGCCTCCAGGGATCTTCCCCACTCGGAGATCGAACCCGCGTCTCCTGCATTAGCGAGCAGATTCTTTACCCCTGTGCCATAGGCGAAGCCCGAGTGACACGTGCTCAGTAAGAATTTTTCACTTTTGCAATTCCCAAGCCGGGAGGGGGCAGGAAAGGGATTGAAGGTTAAGGAACTGAGGCTGGTTTCTGTGTGTGTGTGTGTGTGTTTCCCAGCTGTTTCTGTTCCCAAGCCGGGAGGGGGCAGGAAAGGGATTGAAGGTTAAGGAACAGAGGCTGGTTTCTAACTCCTGCTGGAGATTTTCCAGTTGCCGTCACCCAAAGCGAGACCCTGAATCCTTGAGCTGAACCCCCTGAGGGGCAGAGAAGGGTGGGGAGGGGAGGGGGTGCAAAACCTACATCAGGCGTCAGCTGCCACGTGTGTATTTTTAAAATAATAAACATGGACTTCTGGTTTCAGAAATGCTATCCGGTTCACAGTGGTACTCAGTTCAGGGTTTAAAGTCACCTAGAGCCACGGCCTCCTGAGATGAATGTAAAGTCACGTCTGGGGAAATCCTCGAGGGCGTTTGGAAATGATGTTGCTCTGCTTTCAGGAGTAATGAGGCGTGAGGAGGAGATGAACGCCTGAGGTTCACGTGCTCAAAGGTCTCCATCCTGCGGGACCTGCCCGTCTCCTCTCCCCGGGGAGGCCAGGAGGTGACTCCTTTCACCAGCCTCCTGGGAACCTGTGTTTGCTGTGTCCCCGTGAGGGAAAAATGAACTTATGTTTGCCACCTTTTTGCCAGGTATCAAAATGGCATTTCTGAGAACGGATTCATGTATCTGTATGACTGAGTTCCTTTGCTGTACACCTGAAACTGATACGCAGCGCAGACCTGCGCAACAGTCCCCAGCCTCCCCAGCCAGCGGGGAGATTCTTTAATGTCTCAGCCAACAGGGAAGCCCGTAAGTTAGGTACAGACTGCAAATTCTGACCTCTCCTTGAGTCACTCATCTCTGGGTGCTTCCGTGTGTCTCACACTCGACAAGACACATGCTAATAAGCCTTTGTTGGTTTTGCTCTCATTCACTTGCCTTGGTGCAGTTTCTTTCAAAGAATTTGGGGTCTATATACCTAACTTGGTGGGGGGTGCACAAGACTGCCCTCTCTTTAGACACGAGACAAGTGTTCTGCGGGTTCCCAGCCTGCCCACACTTCTTATCAATTGGCTACAAATTTTGGATTCCTCAATTCCCTTGAGTTCTGTTATTCACTAGAGGGGCTCGCAGAATTCAGGAAAGCGCCGTGCTCACAGTGTGATTTCTATATATGGACATACACATTAATAGCTATTTTCCTTCATTTGGCTGTGCCCAGTCTGAGTGGCAGCATGTGGGATCTAGTTCCCTGACCAGGGATGGAACCCGGGCCCCCTGCACTTGGAGCCAAGAGCCCCAGCCCTGGGACCACCAGGGAGTCACTGTGATGCTCAAATGCAGAGAGGCACCATGCTTCAGGGTCCTCGGGACGCCTCCCCTTCTTGCACATCCAGGAGCATCCCCAGGGAGGCTCATTCTAGCATTGAGATTCCCGGGTCTTTGTCAGTGTTCCATCATGGGGGTCCCGGGTCTTTGTTAGTGTTCCATCATGCAGGCTGGGTTGATTTCATCATTTGCCACATGACTGAATTCCATCTCCTGTGCCTCCTTCTCCTCCCCGGAGGTCAGGGTGATGTTTATTGGCCGCTCAACATTCTCCATCACTAGGCTCACGGCCCTTCAGATGTGGTGTGTGTTTGCGTCTGTGCTCGGGCTCATAAATGTTCAAAGATATGCAGGAGATAGATCACACTGTACAAAAACACATTCTTCACATCGCTTTGGCCTCTGTTTCTCAACTGGGAGTGGTTGTCTGTCCCCGGAGGGTGCCTGGCAGCATTTTATCACAGTTTGAGGACAGGGGATTAGTGGGTGGAGGCGGAAGACGCTGCTTCCAACAGTCTGTGATGCACAGAACGGCCCCCCAGTCATCCAGGCCCCAGTGAGCAATGCTTTGAGGTTAAGGAGCCTTGAACTAGGCTGAATGTCATAAAATTCACTTGAACATTCAGCTTTTTTTATCAATTTGGGTATTTATTAGATTTTCAGTTCAGTTCAGTTGCTCAGTTGTGTCCAACTCTTTGTGAACTCATGAATCGCAGCATGCCAGGCCTCCCCGTCCATCACCAACTCCCGGAGTTTACCCAAACTCATGTCCATTGAGTTGGTGATGCCATCCAACCATCTCATCCTTTGTCGTCCCCTTCTCCTCTTGCCCTCAATCTTTCCCAGCATTAGGGTCTTTTCAAATGAGTCAGCTCTTTGAATCAGGTGGCCAAGGGATTGGAGTTTCAGCTTCATCAGTCCTTCCAATGAACACCCAGGACTGATCTCCTTTAGGATGGACTGGTTGGACATCCTTGCAGTCCAATTAACTCTCACGAGTCTTCTCCAACACCACAGTTCAAAAGCATCAATTCTTCGGCGCTCAGCTTTCTTTATAGTCCAACTCTCACAGCCATACATGACTACTGGAAAAACCATAGCCTTGACTAGACAGACCTTTGTTGACAAAGTAATGTCTCTGCTTTTTAATATGCTGTCTAAGTTGGTCGTAACTTTTCTTCCAAAGAGTAAGTGTCTTTTAATTTCATGGCTGCAGTCACCATCTGCAGTGATTTTGGAGCCCCCCCCGCCCCAAATAAAGTCAGCCACTGTTTCCACTGTTTCTCCATCTATTTGCCATGAAGTGATGGGACCGGATGCCATGGTCTTTGTTTTCTGAATGTTGAGTTTTAAGCCAGCTTTTTCACTCTCCTCTTTCACTTTCATCAAGAGGCTCTTTAGTTCTTCTTCACTTTCTGCCATAAGGGTGGTGTCATCTGCATATCTGAGGTTATTGATATTTCTCCCAGCAATCTTGATTCCAGCTTGTGCTTCCTCCAGCCTAGCATTTCTTATGATGTACTCTTATTAGATCTTAGGGATACTAATTTTAAAGAGACAACATAATAAGTTATGTAAAGTGTAAAATATACACATACAATAAGAGTCGTACACAGTATAATGGAATATTAGCCATTAAAAAGAATGAAATAATGCCATTTTCAGCAACATGGATGGACCTAGAGATTGTCATACTGAGCAAAGTAAATCAGACAGAGAAGAAGAAGTATCATATGGCATCCCTCATATGTGGAACCTAAAATGAAATGATATAAATAGAGTTACAACACAGAAAGACTCTCAGAGAACAAACTTATGGTTTGTTCTTATGGATAAACTTATGGATAACCAACAAAGTTCTACTGTAAGCACAGGAAACTTTGCTCAGTGTTACATGGCAGCCTGGATGGGAGGGGTATTTGAGGAGAATCAAATACCCCTCCCATCCAGGCTGCCATGTAACACTGAGCAAAGTTTCCAATATATATATATATATAAGGCTGAGTCCTTTCACTGTTTACCTGAAACTATCACAACATTGTTAACTGGCTACACCTCAATACAAAACAAAAAATGTTTTTTTAAGTTGTATAAAGATATGATGACTAAGTAAAGTATTTGCACTGGAGCAAGAACCACTGGGGTAATATCATGTTCAGGGGGATGATTTTCCGTTTTGTTTTAATAATATTTTCTTTCAGCAAATAAAAATCAAGAGTAAAATGTGCATAAATTGTTTTTAGATGATTACATATTGTGACATCTTAAATATGTATGAACACATAACCCCTTTATCTACTCTTGCTGCTCTGATTTTAACATAAGGAGTTAGAAAACCATTGAAGACAATGCAACCTCCTAGTTATGATCTCTTAAGAGGTGCTACTAATATATCGAACACGAAGTTTTTAACTTTTCATTTTATTCTGGAGTATGGCCAATTAACAACGCTGTGATAGTTTCAGGTGGACAGCAAAGGGACTCAGCCGTACATGCACATTTTTCCGTTCTCCCCTTGCATCCAGGCTGCCACTTAACACTGAACAGAGTTCCCTGTGCTCTACAGTGTGTCCTTGTTGGTTCTGCATTTTAAATACAGCCGCATGCACATGTCCGTTCTAAACTCCCTAACCATCCCTTCCCTGCATCCTTCCCTTGAGCTTTTTAACGCTGACTCTGTGTCGTGCCCCTGGCAGGCACCCTGGACAAGACCCCCACGCATAAGAAAATATTCGTGAGTTACCTTCAGCCTAGGAAATAAGAAAAAGTGAGAAAAACAAGGTCCAAAACAAGATATGAACTTCCAAGAAGTTGACATGCACTTCAGACACGTGTGTGACTTAGAGGTGGGAGTCTCCTGACCTCTGGATGTTTCATGCTGCTGCTGCTAAGTCATTTCAGTCGTGTCCAACTCTGTGCAACCCCATAGACGGCAGCCCACCAGGCTCCCCCGTCCCTGGGATTCTCCAGGCAAGAACACTGGAGTGGGTTGCCATTTCCTTCTCCAGTGCATGAAAGTGAAAAGTGAAAGTGAAGTCGCTCAGTTGTGTCTGACTCTTTGCGACCCCATGGACTGCAGCCTAGCAGACTCCTCTGTCCATGGGATTTTCCAGGCAAGAGTACTGGAGTGGGGTACCATTGCCTTCTCTGGTTTCATGTGGATTCTGAGAAAAATGTCTGCTTCTTTAATTAAATGGCAACAGGGAGCTTTGCCTCAAGTCTGGCATTTAGTGCATGACTCCCGGGGACATTCCAAGCTTGGTTGTTGACCTATTTTTCCTCTGGACCCCAAGTTGTGTTAACTCCTTGATGACTTCTAATCATGAATAAGCGATCCCTGTTGGAAATGCCTGTCTTGCTGCCCCCTTATCTCCCTTCCTCCCTGAACCACTGTTATTTCTTACTTTTTGTGTGTTGCTGTTGTTGTTCCGTCACTGTCATGTCCGATTCTTTGCGACACCATGGACTGCAGCACGCCAGGCTTCCCTCTCCTTCCCAATCTCCCAAAGTTAGTTCAAATCCATGTCCATTGAGTCAGTGATGCCATCCAATCATCTCATCCTCTGCCACCTCCTTCTTCTCTTGCCTTCAGTCCTTCCCAGCATCAGGGTCTTTCCCAAGGAGTCCGCTTTTCGCACCATGTGGCCAAAGTATTGGAGCTTCAGCTTCAATGTCAGTCCTTTCGATGAATATTCAGAGTTGATTTCCTTTAGGATTGACTGGTTTGATCTTCTTACAGTCTAAGGGACTCTCAACAGTCTTCTAATAAAATTGTAGCCAACATATAAACTGCCTGTATAGATCTCAGACACCACTTTAATCATTTGACATGTGATGGGGTTCAGTATACCTCACCCCAAAATATGGCACGTGGCATATTGAAGGTGAAGCAGGTTGAGAAAACAGCAGAAGCAGGATGTTCACTTTCATTTCCGCTTCCCCCTTCTTCAGTGAAACAAGTCATAATTCCCTTATGGGAGATGTACCCTCCCTATACCAGGAGGAAAGGAGCATTCTTCTCTCCAAAGGCTGAGGAACACTTCCAAGAAGAAGACTAACACACAGGCCTTGCTAAGTTTCTGCCAGCTTATTACACTTACCTCTTGTTCCTTAACCTATCATATTCTTCCACAACTGTCCACGCCTCATCAAACCTAGTTTGAAATACTCAAGTCTGTTACTTTCAGTTCAGTTCAGTTGCTCAGTCGTGTCCGACCCTCCGCGACCCCATGAATCACAGCACTCCAAGCCTCCCTGTCCATCACCAACTCCCAGAGTTCACTCAGACTCATGTCCACAGAATCGGTGATGCCATTCAGCCATCTCATTCTCGGTCATCCCCTTCTCCTCCCGCCCCCAACTTTTCCCAGCATCAGAGTCTTTTCCAGTGAGTCAACTCGTCGCATGAGGTGGCCAAAGTATTGCAGTTTCAGCTTTAGCATCAGTCCTTCCAATGAACACCCAGGATTGATCTCCTTTAGAATGGACTGGTTGGATCTCCTTGCAGTCCAAGGGACTCTCAAGAGTCTTCTCCAACACCACAGTTCAAAAGCATCAATTCTTCGGGGAACAGCCTTCTTCACAGTCCAACTCTCACATCCATACATGACCACGGGAAAAACCATAGCCTTGACTAGACGGACCTTGGTTGGCAAAGTAATGTCTCTGCTTTTTAATATACTATCAAGGTTACTTTAGGTCTTTATTTTCTTAGGAAGGCTCCTGTGTCAGTTAAAACATATCAAAATAAGTTGTAAGCTTTTCTCCCGTTAATCTGTTGGTTAATTTTCAGACCCACCCAGTGACTCTCAGCAAGTGGAAGAAAAGATTTTCCACCTCTACAAATTTTAATCCTTACATTTAATAACTTGCTGTCCTTTTATTTTAGAAGGACAAAATGAGGCTCAAAGAGCTTAAATGACCTCCAAATTGTAAGTTTTCAGATAAAATACATAAGAGAGCACTTCTGGGGAATCCCCCACACCAGGGGTTTGTGAGCTGCATGTGTATACCTAAAAAGTCATCACCAAATCTCAGGTCATAGGTTTTCTCTTAATTTCTCTTCCTGGAGTTTTCTAGTTTTGGTTTTACATATGGGTGTGAGATCCATTTTGAGTTAATTTTTGTCACAGGTATAAGGTCAGTGTCAAGAATATTAACCATTCATCATCATCATAATCAACATCACAATGCGTAAAATAATTATTGCATGTTTCACTATACTTTCCCTACATATCTTAAGGCTCCGGTAAACGTTCTTTAGTTAAATATAAATGGCTCCTCAACACAGGAAAATATATTCTACCTTGCTCATGAAAAATTTCTGAACACTAGTTTTGGAAAAACTGAAAAAGCATCCTATAACACTGAGAATGAAAGTTTGCTCACACAGGCTGGTGGTCTGAGATGCAAGTGTCTATGGAAGGCAGCTTAGAAATCTCTATCAAATGACACACACATGTGCACTGTGGCTCAGCAATTCCACTCCAGGGGATTTATCTTCCCAGAAGGTTTACACACCAGCAGAACTGCTGAAGCTCATAGTTTTCCACAGAATACTGGTAGCAAAGGGCTGAAAACAACTCAACCACCCAGTAGTCAGGAACGGGTTAAATAAATCAAGTCACAACAACAGTACAACAGAATTCAAACAGCTGTTCAAAAACAGTAGGCAAATTCTCTTTGTACTGATGTAAAAAGTTCTCCGAGATAAGGAAAAAATTAAGGCATAGAACAATGTGTACAGTCTGCCACCTTTTGTATAAAAAAAGTAGGAAATGAGACCATATTTTTGCAAACATAAAAATATATGTATTACATTGTACAAATATATAATTTATATAATATGAATCTGTGTGTCATCATGATATATATATTATAGTCAGTCAGTTGTGTCTGACTCTTTGAAACCCCATGGACTCTACAGTCCATGAAATTCTCCAGCCAAGAATAGTGGGAAGCCCTTCCCTTCCTTCTCCAGTGGATATTCCCAACCCAGGGCTCCTGCATTGCAGGCGGATTCTTTACCAGGTGAGCCACAAGGGAAGCCCAAGAATACTAGAGTGGGTAGCCTATCCCTTCTCCAGCGGATCTTCCTGACCCAGGAATCAAACCAGCATCTCCTGGATTGCAGGCGTATTCTTTACCAACTGAGCTTCCAGGGAAGCCTTACATTACTATCAAGGAAGTACATATATTACTTAAGTACACATTTTAAGCTACAGTATATACCACATTGTGTCACATTATAGATTGTGTTATATCGTCACATTTCTTATTTAGAAAATATATTTCATATTTTAAAATATTTATATCTATTACAGATATATATGTGCCCGAAATTATAGTATAGATATGTCAATAATAATCACATGTATGTGTGTATAATGCACATACGTATGTATACATATATCTCTACATATACACAAAGACACTGTGGAAGGACACTGAAAAACATGTTCAAGCTTTCATAATTATTCAATATAATTATTCATAAATATTCAAATAATTACACCGGTCCAGAGTGTTACGTGGTTTATAGCATAAAAATTTGGTCGGTGGCACACCCACAGTGAGAAGGCTTTTCACTGCATACTGTTTATTTTTTTTTAAATTTTAAACCACGTGCTAACAACTGAAAAACTTAGTAAAGCACCTAAAGGAAGTAGTCCTCCGGCCCCTCCCAGCCCTCTCTATGCAGCGTGGTCCTCGCGGGCCCCCCAGCGGAGCTGGCCGGAAGCTGCCTGCGTTTTCTGAGCGGCGCTCCGGCCTTCCCACAGTGCGCACGCGCAGACCGTACGTTGCGCATGCGTCGCGGATTTGCGCGGCAAGTCGGAGGTGGAGGGGTTCGGTCAGGCGAGGGTGTCCGTCTGTGAGGTGAGCGCGCGGCGGCCCGGGCTCGGGCCCGGACGCGAGGGAGGGGAGCTGGGGGCGAGGGGACGGCTCGAGGGCAGGGAGGTGCGGGCGTCCCTGAGAGGACGCCGGGACAGACGCGCCCCTTCGCGGGGAAGTCGATGGGAAGGGAGGCGCGAAGGAGCGGCCCTGAGGGGAAGGGGTGCGGGAGGCCGCGCGGCGAAGTCGGCTCTGAGGAGGACACGGCGGCCTCCCTGCTGCTCACGCCCTGGCTTCCTGCCAGTGCTTCCTCGGCCTGAAGGCCTTTCGGAAGGACGGGTTCGTCCGTCCTTGTCCTCCCGCTTCGAACACTTTCCTCCCCACACCCAGGACCGCACAGACCCTCCCTTTTTAGGGCCTCTCCGCTCTCCCGGCCGCAAGAACGCTTTCCTTCGTCCTTGAGGACCCTCCCCCTCCTCCTCTCGGATCCCTGCCCTCCCCTTCGAGGACCGCACGGGCCTTCCCCTTCAGAGACACCTGTTGGCCTCCTCAAGGACTCCTGCTCTAGAAAACCCTGCTTCCCCCTTGAGGACCCCTCCCTTCCCTTCTCTTCCCGCCCCCCCCCGTTTCGAGGATCCCCCAGTTTTCCCCCTCAGAGACCCCCTGCCTTCCCCTCAGAACACCCTCCTTCCGCCTGGAGGACCTCCACACTCCCCGTCGAGGATGCCGCCCAGCCCTCCCTCTAGGACTCTACTCTTGCTCTCCCCCACCAGAACCACCCTTGTTCCCCTTTGAAGACCCCTGTTCCTCTCCAAACCCCCTGTCCCTTCCCCCCAGCCTCGCCCACAGTCAGACCCCCCTTTTTCCTTAGGCCCCCACCTCTCCCCTCAGCCTTGGCCCTGCCTTTCTCCCTCCCCTCTGTCCTGCTCCTACGTCTCTCCAGGCTCCCCTTTATCTACCCCAGAGGCGCTTCTTCATTCAGCTCCCCCTTTACCTCCTGTCCCACCTTCATCTGTGTTTTTCCCCTGGCTCTGGCCCACCTCTGCTCTCCCAGCCCTTACCTTCCCTCAGCTTTCCTGCTGTCCCCCACTTCTGCCTTGGCCCTGGTCCTTCCTTCCTGCTCCTTCCTGCGCCTCTTCCCTCAGCCCTCCTCCTCCTCCACCTCTCCTCTCTGTATCCTTTCCCTCAGTCCTGGCGCCGCCCCCCCCCGCCCCCCCCTTCTCTCCTTAGTTCTGCCTCTCCTTTCTGCTCCTCCTCTACCTCAGCCCACACCTTCTCTCTGGGTGCCTACTCCCTGGACACCTCTCCTAGCCCAGATTGGTTCTTCCTCTTTATCTTGCCCCCCTCCTCCTCTGCTCCAGCTCTGTATTCTGCCTGGCCTTGCTTTACTCCTTTCTCCATACCTCAGCACTTCTCTTTTGGTGGCTCCCTTCAGTCCCTGCTTCCTCCTGCCACAGCCTCTGCCCACCTGGAATCTCTTGGTCTCCACTCCCTTCTCCCAACACTCCTCCCCATTTCTCTGGAATTTCTTCCCTACTCTGAAATCAAGGAACCTACCACCATTCATACGTTTTTTAGGGACTCTCTGGATTTTTTTCCCAAATATTTAACATTAGCTGCTTTTATTTCTACTTTTCCCTCTCTGGGAGGAGAAAGGATTGTGACTCTAGCTTGGGACCTGGCTAGCCTAGGGAGGCAGGCTGCCAGGATTTCACAGTCATTTCTGCTACTCCTTTCTCAGAATCTTAACACTGCAGCCTGTAGAGTTAGAAATTCAGTTCAGTGGGGGTATTATACATCCAAAAAAAGAAGTAATAACAAATTTAAAATTGATGGTAGGTGGAAAAGTATTTAGAAAAAATTACAGTCTTCTCATAGGTTATTCCCAGAGAAGGCAATGGCACCTCACTCCAGTACTCTTGCTTGGAAAATCCCTTGGGTGGAGGAGCCTGGTAGGCTGCGGTCCATGGGGTTGCAAAGAGTCCGACGTGACTGAGCGACTTCACTTTCACTTTTCACTTTTATGCATTGGAGAAGGAAATGGCAATCCACTCCAGTGTTCTTGCCTGGAGAATCCCAGGGACGGGGGAGGGTAGTGGGCTGCCGTCTATGGGGTCGCACAGAGTTGGACATGACTGAAGTGACTTAGCAGCAGCAGCAGCATATGTTATCCAAGACTAACTTCTAGCTAAAGAATTAAAATGTTTAAATAAATAAGAAAATATGTTTGAATATTTAACTGATCTCTGCCTTTTTCTTACAGATTTGCATGATTTCTTTATATGTTTTGCATATGAATTCAGTCCTTTGTAGGATGAATGTATTGTAATGATCTTTCCTCATTTTGCATTAACTCATTTTTAAAATGATATTCTTATATTCTTAAATGATATTCTTATTCTCATCAGTTAGTTCAGTTCATTGTGGTTGGGGGTTCTAGTCTCTTCCCTTCAGTGCCATTTGTGAGGTTTTTCTAGCCCGTGTCTGTGGATCTTCTAGACCTGATACTGTGACCTGATACAACCTGTCTGTAGATGTGCTGCTGCTAAGTCACTTCAGTCGTGTCCGACTCTGTGCGACCCCATAGACTGCAGCCCACCAGGCTGCCCCGTCCCTGCGATTCTCCAGGCAAGAACACTGGAGTGGGTTGCCATTTCCTTCTCCAGTGTGTGAAAGTGAAAAGTGAAAGTGAAGTAGCTCAGTCGTGTCCGACCCCCAGCAATTCCACGGACTGCAGCCTACCAGGCTCCTCCATACATGGGATTCTCTAGGCAAGAGTACTGGAATGGGGTGCCATTGCCTTCTCCTGTAGATGTGCAAATTTGTGTGAATATTCATTTTAGGCATTTGTGTGAAATGAGCTAACTTTCTTTGATTCACATAATCTCTACTGTCCAGTTAAACTGTGCAAGCCATTTGTGAGTCTCTCTGTATAATTTCTGCAGATCTTAAGGTTTCTGACTCTTCTTCATCTGATACAACTCAGTCCACCATCTTCCACAACAGTGTGCTTTGAAGCAGCCTGCCTTTTAGAGTATCTCCATCCTTTGAAGGATCAAGCTGTAAAAATGCCCCACGTGAAAGATGTTTTCAATACCTCAAGGAATCCCCAGCTTGTTCATCTACGTGATCAAGAAGAAAATCCAGAAACCACCCCCATAAGAAACCCAGAGGCTCCAAGAGCTTCTCATCAAAACTTTAGGTATTTTCAATCCCTGTCAGTGACAGGGCCACACCAAGCTGTGAGCCAAATCCAGGAGCTCTGCTGGCGATGGCTGCAGCCAGAGATCCACACCAAGGAGCAGATGATGGAGCAGCTGGTGCTGGAGCAGTTTCTGAACACCTTGCCAGAGAAGGTTCAGATATGGGTGAGGTCAAAACAGCCCAAGAACAGCAAGGAAGCAGGAGACCTGGTGGCAGACTTGATCCAAGCATGTGAGGAGGAAGGTGAGAGGAGGGACTTTTTGAACATGTGCTGTATGCCTGGCACGTAAGAGGGAGCTAAGTGAAAGCTTGTTAAATGAATGAATTTTATGATCTCCAGTCTAATCTTATGTGAAATGAAAGAAACTTGAGGTTTGGCTTTTGCTTTTAATGCTATTTTCTGAGAGTATGCCTTCTCTCTGCTTTGTTCCCCACCCTTCCACATTTTATTTTGAGCCTAAACCTTAGTGTCAGCACAAAACAATACACAGTCAAAAAAAAAGAGGGCATGCGATGTGGGAGATATGAGACCTGAAATTTAAATTCTGTCAAAATCTGACTGGTCTCTTAGAAACTCAGAGTTACTAGATTGGAACTAAGGGCATTTCAGTGATGATAGAAGAAAGCCATTCACTCCTAATATCAATTTGAATGAAATTGATACTAAAAACAAAGTTGAATGAAATTGATACTAAAAACAAAGCATTGTTTGTATATATATAAATAGACAAGGAGAGAAAGGCAAGGGAACAAGACTGGGATGTGGACCAGTGGGATGGGTTGATTACATTGAAAAATATAAACAAGTAAATTTGCAATAAACGAGGGTCATGCCTGGCTGAATGCTGATGTATCAAGGAGTATGATTAGTCCAGTTCTGTGCACTTGCATTCATTAAAAGAATTTTGAAGATGCTAATAGTAAACATGTTGGACACTTAAACTGTACTACATTCTAAATATTTTATAGTAGTGCTTTACTTCTCTTAGTAGTTCTTGAAATAGGTATTACCCTCCTTCCACAAATGAGAAGACAGAGGCACAGGGAGGTTGAATAACTTACCTGTGAAAGTGTTAGTCGTTCAGTCGTGTCTGACTTTTTGACCTCCGCCAGTGGAATTCTCCATGCAAAAAGACTGGAGTGGGTTGTCATTTCTTTCTCCAAAGGATTATGTCTGAGCCACCAGGGAAGCCCAACTTGCCTGTGGTCCACAATTAGTAATTGGCAGTCAGGACTCAGACCTGCGTGGCTGGCTCCAGAGTCTGTCCTCTTATTAATCATGGCTGTTATACTGCCTCCAGTGAACATAGGGCATATTGTCCCACAGAATTTTTAAACTTGGTCAAAGGCACAGCCTTTGATGGAGCTGGAATTCAAGGGAAGGGAAAGAGCTTGCTAGGGTATGAGAAAGAAACTATAGAATTGTGAAAGGTACTCTTGGAAAGAGACCACAAGCAAGGAATGACTTCAGGTTTCATAAGGGAAGGTGGTGGTCATCTTCTAGATCCCTGAGTGAAAAAAATGTTATAAGAGTTGTCGGGATTTTTTTTTTTTATGCCAGCTTTGTGCTTCACATATGTAATGTTTAATCCTCACAGGAGCCCATAGAATTAGAGATATTATCGTAATTTTCATGTTACAATTGAGAAACTGAGGTTCCCTGTTGACTAAATGGATGGTGAAGCTAGGACCATTGATACAAATAAAGAGGGAACTTTTTTTTATTTGGAAGGCACTGAAAATCAGTTGAAGCATTTAGAGGTGGGAGATAACCAAACCTATTCTCTGGAATTGCCACACTGAGCTGAGAAATGTTTTTTTGGTCTTTCTCTTGTCATAGGAAGTGCTGCTTCCGCCCATGGCAGGTGAGGGGTTGGCAGGCTACGCTCTGTGTCTGTGGGTGCTGCCAGACTGGACTCAACTCTATGGTCATTCCTTTCCCTTCTAGGTTCCTCTGCTGAGAACTCTGTTCTTGCAGAAAAGAGAAACACCAATGAACACCAAAAGGAGGACACAAAGATGTCTGACAGTAAGCCGTTTGTTAGATCTCAGGTGAGTCAGGTTTTCTCCTGACTTAGTTCTCCAGTGTGAGGAGCTCCCCTTTCTGATTTCTAGACCTCCCCTATCTAATTAAACTTCCTCATTTCCTTAAAGTCTTTATATAAACTTTACCTAACTGAGCCTTTCCCTGGCTTCTGTATCAGAATTTTCTTCTGACTCTTTGTATTTGCTTTCCTGCTTTTTCTCACACTTATTGCCACCCCCACATACCATATCTTTACTGTTTTCTCTCTTTCCCTCTCTCAAATTAATTTTTCATTGTTTATTATTCCATTTTATCTCCACTTTTGACTTAATCAAAGCAACCTTCATGTGATTTGTACTATTATTGTGCTTCTTTTTATATATGAAATAACTGTTGTGAATTTTAAAAAATTTGCTCCTTAATGTTCTTGTTAAATCATGTTTTGAAACCTAGAAGAAGCTAACATGATGTGCTTCCTTTAGAAAAAAATTCATGGGTGGGGGAAGGCGTTTGACAATTAGGAAAACAAAGTGTTTAAAAATGCTCCTTGAGGGAGAGATATGGGGAAAAGGGTTGAGAAACATTGTTCTAGATGATCTGTTCCTGAGAATAGCCCTCTGTCCCTACAGTGTTCATGTCAAGGATCCCAAGTGAAGATGCCCACAGAGACTACTGAGGTAATATAAAAGAATTTGTAAGTGGGTAGATTATGACAAACTTGGGGCACCTTCTTCATCTAAGGGGCAGCTGTGACTCAGCTTCAGCTGATGGTGCCATGTGAGAATGTGGACCCAGATCTCTAGATCTTCTGATTTTTTAAAGAGAAGTCAAAAAACCCAACTAATATGAATTATACCAATATTTTGGTGTTGGCAAAATTTGAAAAAAGAATAAAAAACACATGTGAGCCAAATAAACTCCTCTTTAGAAGCTGGGCAGTCAGTACATACTCTCTAGTTCGTTGATTTGCATAATATTTCCATGAAAACACAAAAGATGTATATTAATAAAATGGGTATCATAGTCTTATGTAGTCTTCCAGTACCTGCTTTTTACACTCACCCTTCTGTTACCAAAAACGTTGCATGTAATTGTAATTAATTAGTTTGTATTGCTGGATTATTATTCCATGGTGTGATGATATGTGTGTTAGTCACTCAGCGATCATGGCATCCAGTCCCATCACTTCATGGCAAATAGATGGGGAAACAGTGGCTGACTTTAGTTTTGGGGGCTCCAAAATCACTGCAGATGGTGACTGCAGCCATGAAATTAAAAGACGCTTACTCCTTGGAAGGAAAGTTATGACCAACCTAGACAGCATTTTAAAAAGCAGAGACATTACTTTGTCAACAAAGGTCCGTCTAGTTAAGGCTATGGTTTTTCCAGTAGTCATGTATGCATGTGAGAGTTGGATTATAAAGAAAGCTGATCGCCAAGAACTGATGCTTTTGAACTGTGGTGTTGGAGAAGACTCTTGAGAGTTACTTGGACTGCAAGGATGTCCAACCAGTCCATCCTAAAGGAGATCAGTCCTGGGTGTTCATTGGAAGGACTGATGTTGAAGCTGAAACTCCAATCCTTTGGCCATCTGATGCGAAGAGCTGCCACATTTGAAAAGACCCAGATGCTGGGAAAGATTGAGGGCAGGAGGAAAAGGGGACGACAGAGGATGAGATGGTTGGATGGCATCACCGACTCAATGGACATGAATTTGGGTAAACTCCAGGAGCTAGTGATGGACAGGGAGGCCTGGGGAGCTGCGGTTCTTGAGGTCGCAAAGAGTCGGACATGACTGAGCTACTGAACTGACCTGAAATGAACTGAGTCGCTCAGTTGTGTCTGACTGTTTGCAACCACAGGGACTGTAGCCTGCCAGTCGCCTCTGTCCATGGAATTCTCAAGGCAAGAATACTAGAGTGGGTTGCCATTCCTTTCTCCAGGGGATCTTCTCGACTCAGGGATTGAACCCGGGTCTTCTGCATTGCAGGCAGATTCTTTACCATGTGAGCCACCAGGGAGCCCCAATATCATAATACCTTTATCTCTTCTACCATAAGTGAATGTTTGGGTCTTTCCTAGATTTTGGAGGTTATAAGACAGTACACATAAGCAGATATACCTAGGAATAGGTGTATTTCTGGACCCAAAGTGGTTTACCAATTTACATTTCCCTGGTGGCTTAGACGATAAAGCATCTGCCTTCAATGTGGGAGACCTGGGTTCAGTCCCTGGATCTACAAGATCCCCTGGAGAAGGAAATGGCAGCCCTCTCCAGTACTCTTGTCTGGAAAACTCCATGGACGGAGGAGCCTGGTAGGCTACAGTCCACAGGATCGCAAAGAGTCGCACACAACTGAGCAACTTCACTTTCAGCATCTTTTAAGAGGTCTCAAAAGTCCACATTCTAAGATTTTCCTTGGTGGCCCAGTCAGTAAAGAATCTGCCGGCAGTGCAGGAGATGGACGTTCAATCCTTGGTCAGAAAGATCCCCTGGAAAAGAAATGGGAACCTACCCTCTAGTATTCTTGCCTTGGGAATCCCATGGACAAACGAGCTTGCCTAGGGTGGGTGGGTCTCAGAGCGCCGGACGCGGCGGAGCAGCTGCACCACTGCCACCAGGAGCCCACGTTCTGGGCTGCGTGTGGCGTGTCAGACGTCCAGAGTCCTGCCGGGTGAATGGGCATAAAGGCATACTATGTTAGTGTGAAGTGCATGTTCTTGTTATAGTGGCTGTCTCTTCATGTTTATGAACTATGTGTGTTTTATGGATGAGTCACTGAGGCTTTAACCTGTCCACACTCACAGAGCTTATAAGAGAGAACCAGAACTTAAACCCACCTGTCTCTTTTTCCTGGGATTGAGGTATACTGCTCAGCTTTTATTTGCATTTTCTCTCTTTATAAAGGAACTCAAAAGGATCTTTGTCCTCCAACACAAGTCTCTAGAAGTTAGCAGCAGGAGCTATCTTAGAAATGTTCCCACTGCTCTCGGACTTCAAGACCAGAGACAGATATACTTCTTTTTTCTCTTTCTTTTTTCTGTCTTCAATTTTGAAAGTGTGATAACACATTTACAGGAGTCTTGGAGGGTCCAGAACAAAGGTACATTTAGTCCCACTGTATAGTGGTTGGTGGTTTAGTTGCTAAGTCATGTCCAATTCTTGTGACCGCATGGACTGTAGCCTGTCAAGATACTCTGTCCATGGGATTTTCCAGGCAAGAATACTGGAGTGGGTTGTCATTTCCTTCTCCAGGGGATCTTCCCGACCCAGGAATCACACCCAAGTCGCCTGCATTGCAGGCAGATTCTTTACCAACTGAGCTATGAGGGTGCTATGAGGGAAGTTCCACTATAAATTACAATTATATTTAAGTGGATAAATTAAGACTTTTAGTTGGACTTTCAATATCAAACTCAAAATTAATAGAATGAATAAAAGTAGAAGGATATAGTAGATCTGAAGAGCACTATGAACCAACTCAGCATAATTCAGATATATGTAGTTTTCATGCAACAAGAGAATCCAAATTCTATTCAAGTTCCCATAGACTATAAACTAGGAGACACTGGAACATATCCAGGGACATAAAGTGCAAAAATTTCATGGTCTGAAGGTATTAAAATCATATACAGTCTATTCTCTTATCACTGTAGAATTATGTTAGAAATGAATACCAGAAGATACTGGAAAAGAACCCACATGTTTTCAAGTGCAGTGTGACATTTCCCAAGAGAGATCTGACTTAGCCATTGAAAGCTGCTATAAAGTTCGAAGACTGAAAACAACAGAGGGTGATTGCCGAAAAGAAAGCATTTTAATGAGAAAGACTTAAAGATACACTTCTAGGTCCCTGAAACCTTGGGATTAGAGTCTTTCTGCTTGTCTGAATGTCTGCTTCATGGTCAGTCCCCTCTTATCAGGCACCTTTCCCCTCTTTGGGATAATTCCAGATTTCAATCATTTAGGAGTATGTCTGGCATTTCAGGAATTGGTGACTTTCGAGGATGTGGCTGTGGACTTCAGTCCAGAGGAATTACCCTACCTCAGTGCTTCTCAGAGGAAACTCTACCGGGAGGTGATGCTGGAAAATTACAGGAACCTGGTCTCCCTCGGTAAGCTGTGATGACCAAAATTGTTTCCGGACATTGACATATGTCCCTAGTGGCAAAAATCTTTGGAAACAGGCTTTATTTTTCTTGTGTGTAAATTGGCACTTTCTCTATTATCTCAGAGTCTTTAGAAACCAGGCTGGGAGTTCCTGAGGGTGCAGGACAGAACCCCCAAGTTATAAGTCTCCTTCTTCAACAGGGTCAGTCAGTCAGTCCAGTCGCTCAGTCGTGTCCGACTCTGCAACCCCATGAATCACAGCACACCAGGCCTCCCTGTCCATCACCAACTCCTGGAGTTTACTCAGACTCACCTCCATCGAGTCAGTGATGCCATCCAGCCATCTCATTCTCTGTCGTCCCCTTCTCCTGCCTCCAATCCCTCCCAGCATCAGAGTCTTTTCCAGTGAGTTAATTCTTCTCATGAGGTGGCCAGAGTATTGGAGTTTCAGCTTTAGCATCTGTCCTTCCAGTGAACACCCAGGACTGATCTCCTTTAGAATGGACTGGTTGGATCTCCTTGCAGTCCAAGGGACTCCCAAGAGTCTTCTCCAGCACCACAGTTAAAAAACATTAATTCTTCGGCGATCAGCTTTCTTCACAGTCCAACTCTCACATCCATACATGACCACTGGAAAAACCATAGCCTTGACTAGACGGACCTTGGTTGGCAAAGTAATGTCTCTGCTTTTTAATATGCTGTCTAGGTTGGTTGTAACTTTCCTTCCAAGGAGTAAGCATCTTTTAATTTCATGGCTGCAGTCAGCATCCGCAGTGATTTTGGAGCCCAAAAAATAAAGTCTGACATTGTCTCCACTGTTTCCCCATCTATTTCCCATGAAGTGATGGGACCAGATGCCATGATCTTAGTTTTCTGAATGTTGAGCTTCAAGCCAACTTTTTCACTCTCCTCTTTCACTTTAATCAAGAGGCTTTTTAGTTCTTCTTCACTTTCTGCCATAAGGGTGGTGTCATCTGCATATCTGAGGTTATTGATAATTCTCCTGGCAATCTTGATTCCAACTTGGGCTTCTTCCAGCCCAGTGTTCCTCATGATGTACTCTGCATATAAGTTAAATAAGCAGGGTGACAATATACAACCTTGACGTACTCCTTTTCCTATTTGGAACCAGTCTGTTGTTCCATGTCCAGTTCTAACTGTTGCTTCCTGACCTGCATACAGGTTTCTCAAGAGGCCGGTCAGGTGGTCTGGTATTCCCATCTCTTTCAGAATTTTCCACAGTTTATTGTGATCCACACAGTCAGAGGCTTTGGCATAGTCAATGAAGCAGAAATAGATGTTTTTCTGGAACTCTCTTGCTTTCTCCATGATCCAGCGGATGTTGGCAATCTGATCTCTGGTTCCTCTGCCTTTTCTAAAACCAGCTTGAACATCTGGAAGTTCACGGTTCACATATTGCTGAAGCCTAGTTTGGAGAATTTTGAGCATGACTTTACTAGCGTGTGAGATGAGTGCAATTGTGCGGCAGTTTGAGCATTCTTTGGCATTGCCTTTCTTTGGGACTGGGATGAAGACTGACCTTTTCCAGTCCTGTGGCCACTGCTGAGTTTTCCAAATTTGCTGGCATATTGAGTGCAGCACTTTCGCAGCATCATCTTTCAGGATTTGAAATAGCTCAACTGGAATTCCATCACCTCTACTAGCTTTGTTCGTAGTGATGCTTTCTAAGGCCCACTTGACTTCACATTCCAAGATGTCCGGCTCTAGGTGAGTGATCACACCATCGTGATTATCTTGGTCGTGAAGATCTTTTTTGTACAGTTCTGTGTATTCTTGCCACCTCTTCTGTTAGGTCCACACCGTTTCTGTCTTTTATCAAGCCCATCTTTGCATGAAATGTTCCCTTGGTATCTCTAATTTTCTTGAAGAGATCTCTTGTCTTCCCTATTCTGTTGTTTTCCTCTATTTATTTGCGTTGATCGCTGAGGAAGACTTTCTTATCTCTCCTTGCTATTCTTTGGAATTCTGCAATCAGAGGCTTATATCTTTCCTTTTCTCCTTTGCTTTTCGCTTCTCGTCTTTTCACAGCTATTTGTAAGGCCTCCTCAGACTGCCATTTTGCTTTTTTGCATTTCTCTTCCATGGGAATGGTCTTGGTCCCTGTCTCCTGTACAATGTCACGAACCTCCGTCCATAGTTCATCAGGCACTCTTTATCTATCAGATCTAGTCCCTTAAATCTATTTCTCACTTCCACTGTATAATCATAAAGGATTTGATTTAGGTCATATCTGAATGGTCTAGTGGTTTTCCCTACTTTCTTCAATTTAAGTCTGAATTTGGCAATAAGGAGTTCATGAGCTGAGCCACAGTCAGCTCCCAGTCTTGTTTTTGCTAACTGTATAGAGCTTCTCTATCTTCAACAGGGTACCAATTCCCTAAACCTGACATCATCTCACAGCTGGAAGAGGAGGAGTCACATGCTAGGGAGGAAGACGGAAGTACAGTGACATGTCAAGGTGAGCAGTGAGCCCGGAATCTTGAGGAGACAACCCTGCTCAGTGAGCATGGGCTGGGAGCTGGTCCTCAAAGCCCACTCAGCAGAGGGAGAAGGCTGGTAGGTGCTTTCACCTCAGGGGCTCATTTGGCCTCACCACATCATGCTCACTCAGTACTTCTTTTATGTCCTCTCCAAAGCTCATCTCTTCCTCTCCCGCTCAGCTCCAGGGAGGCCAGTTTCCCTATCCTCTAGTGTTCAAGCTCCTGCATTCATTTATGCCTTTCCCGTGACAGCTGGAAATCACAGGTATTTCCTCTCTCACTGAGACAAGCAAAAACCTTGGTGTGATACCACTGCTCCTTCTAGCCCCACTCAGGGAGTTGACTTTATAAAGCACAAACTTTTGATCAGGTTCTTACCACTCTCAAAAGAAAATCCAAACTTCTAGCAAAACATTTAAATACATCCCAGTCTGGCCTAAAAGTCACATCCAGCTTCACCTTTCATAGATACTCCTAGTAGAACCCTGTAGTGCTGCTCCCCAGGACTGTGTACTTTCACAGTTCAGTGTCTGCTCAGAATAAGCTTGCCGCTAACTTCACTGCTCACTGAGCCCTAATGCCTTCCCCTCTTTTTCTGTTCCCAAAAGAAATTAATTCCCCAAATTCTCGTTTTGTACATTGTAGCCTGATTAGAGTCTTTATACAGACTTATGAGCATCCAGTTGGATAATGCTTTGCTCAAAATCGACGTTTCATAAATGTTAAATTGAATGGGTAAAACGAGAGATTGGGAGCCAAGAAAAGAGTTGGAATTCTCTTGCTTTATTCTGAGTAAGAGGTTGTTGACCGCTGTACTCCAGTGTTTCCCCAATAGTCCTACAGACTTACGATAATAGGGGTTCTTTAAAAAAAAATGTGTTCCCTAACAAGGTCAGTTAGAGAAGTGCTACCTCTCATATCTCCCCTCTTTGAGATCTGAGACGCTGGTTATGGGATCTGAAGAGTCCTACAAGAGTGAAAGCTGATTTGCATTACACGGTATCTCTCAGACTGACCTGACAATAGAATCCCTTTATGGCCACAGTTACTTTCAGTTCAGTTCAGTCGCTCAGTCGTGTCCGACTCTTTGTGACCCCATGAATCACAGGCCTCCCTGTCCATCACCAACTCCCAGAGTTCACTCAAACTCATGTCCATCGAGTTGGTGATGCCATCCAGCCATCTCATTGTCTGTCGTCCCCTTCTCCTCCCGCCCCCAATCCTTAGTTCCTCCAAACAGCAGTGATGTATCAAGCATGGTCTGGAAGTTGCAGCCAAAGCCTAGTCCCCCCTTTTTCTCTGGTTTCCTTCTCTATCCTGTCGGTATCTCTGGCATCTTCGTCAATCTTTAGTCCTCCTAGATGATCTTTTCTGCCTCACCCTCACCTGTCCTTGCTTACTCTCTTCTCCATCCTTCTCCCACTCTCTCCTTAGGTTCCCAGAAAACTCAATCCTCTGTACTAACTATTCTGTAATTTGTGGTCTCTTTCTTCTGTTTCTACTATAATGATGTTTCTCTCTGAGTAAAAATAGTAGAGGACCTTCTACATTTCTTTTAGATTGGGAGGAACAATCTGAAACCAAAGATCTAACTCCAGAGCAAAGCCTGCCTGTAGAAAAATCATCCTTGGGGGCAGGAATAGAGGATTTGGAGGCAGATGACTCCTGGTGTGCCCACACAGGAGAGTCTTCTGCTGATGATCCCCTGGAGTCGCAACAGGTCAAGCCAGCGGAAGTTTTGAGTCCCACAGAAATGACTGACCCGGAGACCCTTGCTCAGGAAGGAAGCCACGAGGGTGATCAACTAGAGGAAAGCTCAGAACTAAACAAACCATCGGAGAGTCTTCCTGGAAAGGATCCCCAGGAGCGCAGTACTCTTGGAGTCTGCACCAGGTCCCAGCTGGCCCACAACTTGTTTTTCCTCCAAGACAACAAACACTACAAATGTGAATTTTGCGAAAGAGATTTTAGTACCCGACCAGGCCGGGAGAAACACCAGCAGGTCCATACGGGGAAGAAGCCCTTTGTATGTAAACAGTGTGGGGAAGCCTTCTACCTCATGCCACACCTCACCAGACATCAGAAGACTCACGCAGATGGGAAGTCCTTGACCCAGCGTGCAGATGTCTACGGCCGCGTGAGAATTCAGGGTCAGGACTGCCATGAGTGTTTCCAGTGCGGCAAAGCTTTTATCCAGGCTGCACATCTTTTCCAGCATCTCAAAGCCCACGAACCAGCAAGAGCCCTGCCGCTTGAGTTGCCCCAAAACAAGATGTATTTGATTCGATATAAGCGGCAGCATGACTACATTGGAGAAAGAGCCTGTCAGTGTTGCGACTGTGGCAAAAGGTTCCGTCAGAGTTCACACCTCATCCAGCATTACAGGATTCACACTCCGGAGAGGCCTTACCAGTGCCAGCTGTGTGGGAAGTGCTTCAGCCAACCATCCTACCTCACTCAACATTACCAGCTCCATTCCCAAGAGAAGCCCCTTGAGTGCCGTTACTGTTGAAAAACCTCCCGTCAGAACATTCTCAACATCTTAGGCTTTCTCCTGGAGAGAGACCATTCAAGTGCTCTGAATGTAAGGTCTTCCACCAGCCCTCCCACCTTGTTAACAACTTGAAAACGTGTCATGGTGTAGTCAGAAAACAGCAAGCGGCTGCAAGGGGATAGAACAATCTTTTTGCAGATGGACAGTCAGCACGTGTTTCAGTCACTGAAGCAGAAAACCTTACAGAGTATTTTTGTTGCATGGGAAAGAAGCCGAGAGTTTTTGCCCTTCTGTGGTGGTGTCCATAGAATGGAGAACCTCGATTTTGACATCCCGACAAAAAATTTGTGACTGGCTGGTGGGCTTAACACAGACACTCTGTTGCCTGAATTTTTGCAGGAGTGTTCACATATAATATCTTTACCACATGGGATGTATCAGCAGAGGGCATAGTAAAAAGGTTTCTGAGGTGTACCTATAGTGCTCAGTCCACAAAGCTGAAGTAACTGGTAATGTGTTTACATAGCTCATAATTTTGAAAACATTGCCATATGTATTATTTGATCTTTTAAGGAATGCTGCACTGCACCTAGTTTGACAATACTTATTTCATATTTACAGATAGAGCAAACTTGAAACTCCACGTTGTCATTTGATTTGACCTGGGTTGTAAGTGCTGGGGCAAGAACTGAACCCCATCTTGGTTTGGTTCAATTATTTGGTTTTTGAGAGTCCATGAAGTACTTATTTTAAATCTTGATGCTCAACCCAGGTTTGTTTTATTCCTGCCACATCCTCTCTGAAGAAAAGTAACAGCTGTACTGACTGAAGCCACCTTCCTTTTTAGTAATTTCAATCCTATTTCATGTTAAATCTGATGGGGACACTTGTAGTGTTAGGGGATCAAAAAGATTTTTAAAGTGAAGTTCTGATAGCTATTTCTCTTACAATTTAGGATTAGATGAATATTGGGGACACTGATGAGGGAAGTATATTTTTGCTAAACACTTTTTTATAATTAGTCTTGTAGATCATAAATCTGCTACTGATCAAATAGAATTTTTTGTAATTTTATATTTGAGGGTTTGGGGTTTTGTATTTTTGAAAAAGGAAAGGGGTATTTGAAAGCTGTTTCTGTTCTTGGACTCTGGCATCATCAGCACAGCCAGCTTCAACCTAAAGTCGTATTTCTACACTGGGCATACTTCACTCAAAAGTATGAGCCACGGATTGCACTAAAAATCGCTTTTAAACCATACTGTTCTAATGTAAAGGTTTTGCATCACCAACTTGAATGATGGTCAGATACAAAGACACATGGGAACCAGGTGGACCTGGTGTCTCAGAATCTGACTCCTTGCCTGGCAGGGTGGGTTGTATCTATCATTATTCACTGCCTTGCTTTTTCTCATCCTGCCATTTCTGATCTATGGTGTGTGGCTCCAAAGTCAGGAAGTTAAAAACAAACATGACTCATTAGGACCTGCACCAGCCAAATGAGCACTTGCTCCACATGAGGGCTCACTCACAGCCCCTCTTCCTCGGTTCCCAAGGTCCTGATGAGGTAGCCCTCACTAACGCCCTGTTTCCTCCCACAGACCACCCTCCCCCACCCACTGTATGTTTGTTTCTGATCCTGCCACCACTGCCTCAAAAGAACATAATGTCAGTGTAGCTTATTGTTGATGTTGTTAATTAACCTTTATTTGTTTCTCTTTGTAATTCATAAATCTCTCTCAGGAGACACTTTGAGGAGAGCTTCCAATTTCTCCTCAGACTTTTACCTACTGAATTCTAGCATCTAGCAAGTGGATCTTACCTACAGCCGTTTTTACTCTCTCATACTATAATGGTGAATTTTTAATTTTCCTCATCCCTTCTACATTTAGTAATTAGAATTCTGTGAGGAAAAGTTGCTTCCCTATATTTTTATTCAGTAATTTATTTATATCAGGACGGATTTGTGGCATGGGCTGTAATTCAACACGACCATTACTTATTTTAGAATTGTTCCGGCTTTGGCCACTGGGAGTCCTTTCAAGTTGGCTCCTTTGCCTTTTCAACAAGACCGCTTCCTTTTGTGAACAGTTGTAACTTTTCCTTAATCTCTCCATTCAGCCCCAGGAAAACCCTGTCATTTCTTTATGATAACTTCTACCTCACCACTACTTGTGAAATCTGCTTCTTTCCCCAGGATCATAGCTTTACTCACGCCCTTGTCAGTCTGCCATTTCATTTCTTGCTTCACCATTTTTGCTAAATCTACATACTACCTCAATTATTATTTGTTTAACTCAGTTTCTTTCAATTGTGTCATCTCTGTTTTTTTAAACTTCAGTATATCTACCTAAAAAGGAAAATTTTAGATCAACTCAAAGTGTCTTACCCAGACCATAATCAAATTTTCCTAGTCATTTCCGAGATGTCCTTTTGTAGCTGGCTTATTTGAATCTGGATCCAAATGTGCTCCACTGATTGCATTTGGTTGTCTGATTTCAAGTTTCTCTTAATCTAAAGCAATCTCCTCTCACTTTTTCTTAATGTCTTGTGTGACCCCAAGAATAATGTAGAAATATATCCCTCTTCCACCCAGTTCCTAATATAGCTAACAGTTTTTATATTCCTTATATTAAAGTTTTAACTTTTTAAATTTAGAAGCACTCATTTTTAAGTTTATTTTTAATTCTGATAAATACATGACATAAAATTAGCCATCTCAAGGATTTTTAAGTGTACAGTAGTGTTAAGTGGAGTCACATTATTGTGCAGTGGATACTTAGGACTTTTTCATCTTGAAAAACTCAAATTCTGTATCCATTAAACAATAACTCCCCATTTTCCCTTCCCTCCAGCCATGGCAACCATCATTTTAGCGCTCTCTTTTTTTTTTAAAGCTTTGTGTGATTATGCAAGTAGTACTGGCAGAAACTAGGTCAGTTGTCCTGTGGAGTGTCCCCCCTTCTAAATGTGTCCCTTTACTTCCTGTGGTATCCTTAACTTGTCCCTCTCTATTTTCTATAAATGGAAGTTAACACTAAACTCTGGAGAATTTAATTTGATTCATCTTCAGCTGCTTTGGCAAGAATACCTCATACGTGGTTTTGTGTACTTCATATCATATCCCATCAAGCTTTTTGCCCTTCCCGAAGGTCTAGGCTCTTGAAGTCATTCTCCAAGCCACTGCACCATTCACAGGCAGGAAGGTTTAGAGTTTTCACCATCTGTGGACTCTTCACGACCAGCTGCATGTTCCTTCTTCACCACCTCTTCTAGGCTTTTCTTTATGTGCCTCCCTCCATTACTCCATCCTGGTCTTCAGATATTTGACTTAAGAAGTATGGAGACTCCTTGAGGGGGTCTGCTGTGGGCCATTTGTCGAGGACCCTGGGCCAAGGCTTCTTAAGAGGCCTTAACTCTGGAAAGCCAGGGAGCATCATAGTTGACTTGTTCCGATGCTTCTTTCATACCACAGATGGCAGCGGTGACAGCATGGATAGTTAACTCTGCCGGTCATCCCTGGACTAGTGGGAATTTATGGAATGTGCACAAGCCACTGCCTCCATACTTTACAAGCTGAACTCAAGCTGCCCGTGGCGGCAGGTATCTCAGCCTGTTAGCTCTCAGCTTGCTGCTCTTCTTGCTGCTGTTCTAGTGGGCCCCCAAGGATAATGCTATTCTTCCTGGCTTTCCCCAACCAATTCCTAATGCATCAGACAGTTTGGGCACTGCTCTTACACTCAGGTTAATATTTTTTAAATTTAGAAACATTCATGTTTTAAGCTTTCTTTGATTGTGCAAGTAATACATATCCTTTGAAGATAGTTAGAGAATACTATCATCTTTAAGATTTTGGGTTTTTTAAAAAAATATTTGTATTTCTCTGTCTTAGGTACACTTGCTGCTAAAAGAGGTATACACTGTTCAGACATTTTTTCCTGTGTATAGATTTGTATAGATTTTTAAATAAAATACTGTTTTAAAGGTTGCAATTTTTATTCTAATATATCATGAACATCTTCCCACATTCCTAAATATATCCCCCGGTTTCATCTTTCAGGACTTCCTGATACTTGGTTGCATAGGTGTGGCCTCGTTTACTTCACTAGATTTCTAGGATTGGAAACTGGGGTTACTGTTCTTTTATCTTTTTTATTCCATTGTGAACCTTTTAAAAATTTGATTTTATTTAGTTATAATGAACATACTGTATTATGAGGATGGGGGGTAGATTGGAAAGGAGCAGGGGGTTAAGAAGTACAAACTTGCAGCTATAAAAGAAGTCAGGCATGCAGTGTACAAATAGGGCATACAGTCAGTGTTGTGACAGCTTTGTGGTGGCAGATGGTGACTGGGCCCCTGGGGTGATCGGTGATGTATAAGAACACTCACTCCCTGTGTTGCACACCCGAAACTTAGCTCTTCCATGTGCGCTGCTTCCCCATTACCTCCTGGATCGTGGACTTTCCAACAGCAACTTGCTCTGGCGTCTTTGCATGTGGTTGTGTTCCCCAAGGGGAAGTTCCCAGCAACAGACTTTCTGGGCCAGAAGGTACATGTATCTTGAAGGCTTTGGAAGCACTCCTGGCTTCCTGCCTCAAGATCTAAAAGATTTTTAGATTTTTTTTGTTTTCTCTTGGGAGCAACTGAACTCAGCTCTCCCCTATACTCACTTTCTCCGTGAAGAATTTGCACTCTTAACCCCCCTTAGGGAATAAGAGTCCTGATGTCAGGCCTGGAAAGAGCCACAGATGAAGTAGTTTGTTCAGACCCTCATTTTATCAGTTATGTTAGGTTTACTTTCCTCGTTAAATAGTATTAAGCTTATTAAATAAACTTTCAGAAGCACAGCAGGCTAATACACTCCCCCGGGGTGCTCTCATCAGAGCACACACCCAGGACCATGCTTGTGCTCACTGGCTGAGGAGCCGCTTGGCAGGGCAGGGAGAGTGTGGGCTTTGGAACCAGGCCAACCCTGAAGCCAGAGCCAGCCCCCTCAGAGACTGATGAACCTCACTTTCTTAGGGAATGTGGTAGCAGTGCCTCCCCTTGGAACTCTTGAAAGGCCTGGAGCTCATCTGTGCAGCAGAGCCTAACAGTGCCTGGTACATAGGAGGCCCTCGGGGGGTGCTTAGAGTTCTCCTAGTGACAGCTGGTAAACCACAGAATTACAAACCACAGCCACACATCAGACACAACCACATCTCATATTTTAGTATTCACTGTACTTTAAAAATTTTTTTGAGTAAACATTTTTCATATAATTACAGATTTAAAGTTCTCTTTTTCTCACTAATTTGTAATGACAATTTAAAAATGACAGTGATGTAAAGGTTCGATTAACAGACCATAAAGCATTGTATTTGTAGTTGCTTGCTTAAGATAGATTTCCAAAAAGTGATATTACCAGATGAGGCGTGAAAAGCGTTTCTGTGGTTCTCAAAAGGTAGTGCAGAATTTGTTTCCCGAGGGGCAGCACTCACAGCCGCCAGCTAAGGGCGGGGTGGGGGTGGGGGATGGGCAGGGATGTGCATAGCTAATCAGTCACACTGGCCCTGAACCTAAAGACTGGCCCACAACCTTTCTTAGCATAGCACTCCAGATCAGACAGAATGAGCAGTTCATATTTGCAAAGAAATGACTTTGCCATGCCTGGTATAAATAAGCATTTGAACAACTTTGCCAGCATTGAATATTTATTACTTAAACCAACAAAATGTTTGCTTGTCTGATAAGCCAAAAAAGTGACTCTTGCTAACTCATGAATTCCCTCCCGCCCGTGTGTGCTTTTAAACTTCTCTGTGTATAAGCTGGGCCTTTTGCACATTTTACTATTGTGTCTTTGTGCCTTTTTTTTTTTTACTGATTTGCATGAACTGGTTTTGCTTTTTTTCATATATGCATTTCTGAAGGATTCCTGTTATTTGAGAGCAGTACTTGACTCATTAAAAACAATTTCAATTTTACGAAAAGGTAGATCTCTCTCTCTGCCTTGCCGTCCCCCCGCCCCACTCCAATGCACCATAAACACCATTAACATTTTGGTCATTTTCATTTATTTTCTCGTAATTTTTTTTTTTGGCTGCATATACTGCATGCCGGATCTTGGTTTCCCAAACAGGGATTGAACCTGAGCCCCCTGTGTTAGGAAGCGCAGGGTCTTAACCACTGGACCGCCAGGGAAGTCCTCTGTTTTCTTATAATTTAAAAATAATTACCAGACTATGGAGGTGCTTGCCTCTAGGGAATAGCGGGGAGAAAGTCTGGTTTCCATGGTACCTCTGTTCTATCTCACCTACTCACGTGTGGCCGTAACTATTTTAAGATGTTCATCCTTTTCATTCAGCTGTGATCATCCCGTGTGTGCATGGCATGTTTCTTCCACGCAGTCGTGCACCTCACGCGCTGCTCTGTCACCCCGGTCAGCCTTTTCCCCTTGTTCGCAGTTGCACAGTATGCCCGGAGATGTATCTGTGTGGCCCTCCCTCTGTTTGAATGTTTACTTTGGTTCTGGTTTTTCACAATTGTAAAGAATACTGTGATGAACATATTGGTCCTTAAATTATCTTTCTAAACTTAGGATTCTTTTAAGATTTCGCCAAAGGGGAGTTCCTGTATTGGAAGGGGAATAATTGTATTGAAAGGGGAATACTTGTTTAAGGTTCCTGATACACATCTACGTTTTCTTTCGAAAACATACCGATTTGCACTGCCACGGTTAACTCATGACTGTTTTCCGCACATTCTCGCTAGCATTATGTATTAAGAGTACTTTTCACCTTTGCTAATTTAACAAGGGAAAGGACATCTAATTTTAATTGTATTTATTTAGTTTTTAAGGACACTGAATATTTTCCTCTGAACTTCTTATGCAATTATATTTCTCCTCTTTGCATTCATTGTGTGGCTTTAATATCTTCCAATCAATTTGAGCAGTCTCTTTATATAATAAGGATATTATCTGTCCTCATTTTGGCCAGAAACATTTTCCCGTTTGGATAATTTTTTTGACAAGGTTTCAACTTTTATATAGCTCAATTCTTCTGATATCTTTTCTAAACTTAAAAATCTAACCTTCTCTAAACATTAACGTTTTATTCTGCAGTTTTTATTATATAAAATATACTTTATTATTGAATTTACTTTGAATGTACTATGTGAAAATAAAAATGGTCTCCCATTAACTGCCCCAACATCAATTTTAGTAAATGACACATCAAGTCATAATATGTTATTTTATAATACAGTTCTGTATCTGTATCATCCAAATTGTTTGTTTTGTCACCCTTTACATATCCTAGATCTATACTTTTAACTTGCATATAGCCTTATATGAGTTTTCTATCATTGTGCCTTTAAAAAGTACATTTATGTGTATTTATATGAGAAAGATATAATTGTTACTCTTCTGAATAAAAAATTTGTTTACCAATTAAAAACAGCCGTTTGATGATTATTGAAGCGAACTTACAAATCAGGAAGAATTGACATTGTTACATTTATTAGCATCCAGGAATATGATGTTCTTTTATATATTCAAGCATTCTTATCAACTGGTAAAGCTTTGTGGGTTTTTGTTTTTCTCGTAAGTTTTCTTTCGTTATTCCCACATACTGTTGTGTTGTAGGCTTCGTTGTGTAGGCTTTTTCTTGTTTGTTATAATTGCCCCAAAGGCCAGCATCCTAGGAATGGGGTTACTATTGCTAGTGTTGCCCCACTGCATGCACTCAAGGTAGCCAAACCCTATGCTTCCAGAAGCAGGTGGGGGCCACAGATTCCCCGAAGGAAAATGCAGAAAAAGCATAGCATTAAGTATGTGAGCACATGTACACACACACACAACTTATAAATACCACCCCCATACCCCACCCCTAGCCTCAGTTTTGAATCTCCTCTCACTCTGGGTCCAGGGCTGGGACCCAGGCTGTCTGATTATCAGGTCTCCTCCAGGGGGGCCCCTGAAAGAGGGAAGAAATACAGGACCCACTACCATGATACCTGGCCCACTTCAGCCTTTCAGATAAAAGCCTGGTTTGGATCTGTTGACCATAGGTTTCGTCGTTTGTTTTCTTGGGCTTTGGTTTTTCTTGTGTGGTGGGGCAGAATTGGCCATACTACATGACCTACGGGATCTTAGTTCTCCCTACCAATTGTAGGAGCCAGCCAGAGCTCCAGAGGGTGGCGCCTGACTGGGAAGCACTGTCTCCTGCTTTATTTTAGTTTCGTTCTATTATAGAATGCAAATCAAAAATTAAATTTCCAGTTTTAACACATTAAAAAAAAAGCCAACCCAGTTCACTGCAAAATCCCAGGCCTTCCTACCGGGAACTTCCCCCTGGGTCCTTTGCCTAGAATAAAAGACTGTCACCCTCTTCAGACTCCAGGTCTTAAGGTAACAGCTCAAATAAAAGTTGTGGACCATCACTTAATATAAGGAGATCCAGATATTGCAGAAGGAGAAGGGGGTGACAGGATGAGTGGTTGAATGTCGTCATTGACTGAACGGACATGAATTTGAGCAAACTTTGGGAGATAGTGAAGCACAGGGAAGCCTGGCGTGCCGCAGTCCATGGGGTCACAAGGAGCCGGACATGGCTTAATGACTGAACCACAGATAGAAGGAAAAGCTCACGGAATCACCTGAGGGCGCTGTGGCGCCGCAGGGGCTCAAAGGCCCCGTGCTTGGTACCGAGCGCTGGCCCAAAGTAGACTCCAGGTGAGCGTGGGTGGGCTTTTTGGATATCCTGCTCTCTATGCAAAGCAGTGCCAGTGAAAATAATAGTAGTCTATAATAAGAGAGAAAAGTTGTGTTTACTTACGATAGAAAAGTCTTGATTTTTATAAGCCAAACTGAGGACAAACCTGAAAGTCACCTTCCCAGATTATTCTGAGAAGCTGCTTCTAGGTTTTCAGCACAGTTTTATATATTGTCAGAACAGAGGTTGTCAGAAGGCCAAGTGCTGAAGAATTGATGCTTTTGAACTGTGGTGCTGGAGAATATTTTTGAGAGTCCCTCAGACAGCAAGGAAATCAAACCAGTCCATCCTAAAGGAAATCAACCCTCAATATTCATTGGAAGGACTGATGCTGAAGCTACAATACTTTGTCCACTTGATGTGAAGAACAGACTCTGGAAAAGACCCTGATGCTGGGAAAGATTGAGGGCAGGAGGAGAAGGGGATGACAGATGATGAGATGGTTGGATGGCATCACCAACTTGATGGACGTGAGTTTAGGCAAATTCAGGGAGACAGTGGACAGAGGAGCATAGCGTGCTGCAGTCCTTGATGTCACAATGAGTCAGACATAGCTTAGACACTGAAAAACAACAGAAAAAAAAAAAAGTCAGGGGGATTATATTTCTTCAGTGTTAAAAGAGAGACCAGCACGTACATATTGAGTCAGTGTGGACTTGGCACCTGGGAAGGGAGTCTTACTATCAAAGAAGGACAAGCCCTGGCAACCCAGAAGGAGGGTCTTTAACCTTTATTTTTAACATGCACATTATTTCTGGTCAAGTTGCCCTTTTCCTAAATAATTGAAGCAGATGTACAATGCATATATGTTAGGCCAAAAAGATGCTGTTTTAGTTAGCATGGAATTCAGGTTAACCCATATATGAGCCGGAATGGCTTCCCTATGTCTCAATACGTGAAAACTTCTTTTTTCAACAGCCACAAGGAAAATGTGAGGCCTGTGAGGCTGAGTTTCTGGATCCCTCCCCTGTCCTGGGGCTCCCATGTGGCCCAGTGGTAAAGAATCTGCCTGCCAGTGCAGGAGCCCTGGGTCAGGAAGAGTCCTGGAGGAGGAAATGGCAACTCACTGCAGTCTTCTTGCCTGGAGAATCCCATGAACAGAGGAGCCTGGTTGCTACAGTCCAGGAGGTCTCAAAAAATGAGAGGCCACTGAGCATGCCCGCACACACACACAGGAAGGAAACTGAAATCAACCATCTTCTGTAACGTAGTTCAGTTCAGTCAGTCGTGTCCGACTCTTTGCGACCCCATGAATCACAGCACGCCAGGCCTCCCTGTCCATCAACTCCCGGAGTTCACTCAAACTCCTGTCCATCGAGTCAGTGATGCCATGCAGCCATCTCATTCTCTGCCGTCCCCTTCTCCAGCCCCCAATCCCTCCCAGCATCAGAGTCTATAACGTAGACAGGACTGAATTACAGATTACTATGGCTAGGCTCCTAAAAAGCAAGCAAAAACAAACACAAAACCACACATGCATGATTTGTCTTCCCTGGAGTTCTGAAAATCTAATATCTTCAGAGGCTGGCAAACACATCCAGTGAATTATTAGTGTATTAGTGAATCCAGCCAATTGATAAAATAGGGAGTGATGGGAGCTCTGGAGAAACGGAATCTTGGAAGGAGGCAGACGCTCCAAGCTCTTGCCAGCTGCTGGTGGTGGACCGAGCATTGCCAGATTCTCTGATATTTTTCAAGAGAACCCGAATTCCAGGTGGTTGTTGTTTAAACTTCTTGACTTGGCAGTTATTTCAAATATAAAGGGCTTCTCAGCTGGTGCTAGTGGTAAAGAACCTGCCTGCCAGTGCAGGAAGACAAAGAGACTTGGGTTCAATCCCTGGGTTGGGAAGATCCTAACCAACCAGAGAGAAGAAACGGAAATGGCACTGTGCATATCAAATGCTCCCCTCCGAGGTTCAATACTAGCCGAGTCATGCACCACCTGTGTGATGCTAGACAAGTTGCTTAAGCTCTCTGTGCTTGGGCTTCTTTATCTGAAATGTGGGAATAACAATGTCCCCTCACCCACCATAGAATCACCACAGAATCAGAGTGATGATTAAGTAAAGTCAGTACAGGCATAACTGTGAGAACTCTGCCTGGTATAGGAAACACTGTGTCTCTATTGTTTTCTCCAAATGGGTGTGTCTGTTCTTCTCAGAACTGTGTGGTATGACCGCTGCGTGGATATAAATAACAATACCACACACATTGTAATCCGGGACTTCCCTGGGGGTCCAGTGGTTAAGAATCCACCTGCCAACGCAGGGGACCCGGGTTCGATCCCTGGTCTGGGAGGATTCCACATGCTGCAGGGCAGCTGAGCTTGTGCGCCACGACTACTGAGCCCATGTGCTGTGAACAAGCCTGTGTGCCCTGAGCCCATGCTCTGCAACAAGAGTGAATGAGTGTGAGTGAAGTCACTCAGTCGTGTCCGACTCTGTACGACCCCAGCCTACCACGCTCGTCCATCCATGGGATTTTCCAGGCAAGAGTACTGGAGTGTGTTGCCATTTCCTTCTCCACTGCAACAAGAGAAGCCACCGCAATGAGAACGCCACGTAGTGCAACCCTAGAGTAGCCCCCGTTCACTGCAACTAGAGAAGGCCTGTGCGCAGCAACGAAGACCCAGTGCAGCCAAAAGTAAATGAATAACTTAAGAAACGTCATAATCTGAAGCAGTGGAGGGGAGCAGACACCCTGGATTTGAGCCAATGCGAGACGTCAGCTTGGCTGCTGAGTGGCACGGAAGCATCGCTGCAGGGGTAGGATGAGATTTTAGGAACTGCCTCTCCATGAGTGCTGCGCACAGTATTTCCACCCTGCCATCTCATAGCTCTGGCTTACATGCCTCCACTCATGGGGATCTCACTTAGAGCAGCGGTTCTCAGACAAGGAGGATCATACCCCCCAAAAAAGGTTCTGTGGCACCATCTGGGGACATTTTTGAGTAGAGACAGGGGATATTGCTCAACATCCTGCAATGCACAGGACCACCACCACAGCAAAGACGGATCCAGCTCCCAAGCAACAGCAGCTTGACCAAGCTTGCCACTTTGACTACTCAGTCTTGAATCCCTGATACTACATCAGCAGAATGATAACCACAATTTAAATATCGTTCCCTTTCCAATGCAGGGGGTGCAGGTTTGATCCCTGGTTGGGCAGATAAAATCCCACATGCCTTGTGGCCAAAACAAACCCCTATAAAACAGGACCAGTATTGTAAAAAAAATTCGATAAAAACTTTAAAAATGGTCCATATTTTTAAAAATCTTTTTTTTGTTTTTTTAATATAAATTTATTTATTATAATTGGAGGCTAATTACAATATTGTATTGCCTTTGCCATACATTGACATGAATCTGCCCAGGGTGTACATGTGTTCCCCATCCTGAACCCCCCTTGCACCTCCCACCCCATTCCATCCCTCTGGTTCATCCAGTGCACCAGCTCCGAGAATCCTGTATCATGCACCGAATTTGCACTGGCGATTCATTTCACATATGATAATATATATGTTTCAATGCCATTTTCCCAAACCATCCCACCCTTGCACTCTCCCACAGAGTCCAAAAGACTGTTCTATACATCTGTGTCTCTTTTGCTGTCTTGTATACAGGGTTATTGTTACCATCTTTCTAAATTCTATATATATGCATTAGTATACTGTATTGATGTTTTTCTTTCTGACTTACTTCACTCTGTATAATAGGCTCCAATTTCATCCACCTCATTAGAACTGATTCAAGTGTATTCTTTTTAATGGCTGAGTAATAGTCCATTGTGTATATGTACCAAAGCTTTCTTATCCATTCGTCTGCCGATGGACATCTAGGTTGCTTGCATGTCCTGGCTATTATAAACAGTGCTGCAATGAACATTGGGGTACATGTGTCTCTTTCAATTCTGGTTTCCTCAGTGTGTGTGCCCAGCAGTGGGATTGCTGGGTCCTATGGCAGGTCTATTTCCAGTTTTTTAAGGAATCTCCACACTGTTCACCGTAGTGGCTGTACTAGTTTGCATTCCCACCAACAGTGGAAGAGGGTTCCCTTTTCTCCACACCCTCTCCAGCATTTATTACTGTAGACTTTTAGATAGCAGCCATTCTGACTGGCATGAAATGGTACCTCATTGTGGTTTTGAGTTGCATTTCTCTGACAATGAGTGAATTTGAGCATCTTTTCATGTGTTTGTTAGCCATCTGTATGTCTTCTTTGGAGAAATGTCTGTTTAGTTCTTTGGCCCATTTTTTTTATTGGGTCGTTTATTTTTCTGGAATTGAGCTGCTGGAGTTGCTTGTATATTTTTGAGATTAATTCTTTGTCAGTTGCTTTGTTTGCTATTATTTTCTCCCATTCTGAAGGCTGTCTTTTCACCTTGATTATAGTTTCCTTTGTTGTGCAAAAGCTTTTAAGTTTAATTAGGTCCCATTTGTTTATTTTTGCTTTTATTTCCAATATTCTGGGAGGTGGGTCATAGAGGATCCTGCTGTGATTTATGTCAGAGTGTTTTGCCTATGTTTTCCTCTAGGAGTTTTGTAGTTTCTTGTCTTACATTTAGATCTTTAATCCATTTTGAGTTTATTTTTGTGTATGGTGTTAGAAAGTGTTCGAGTTTCATTCTTTTACAAGTGGTTGACCAGTTTTCCCAGCACCACTTTTTAAAGAGATTGTCTTTTCTCCATTGTATATTCTTGCCTCCTTTGTCAAAGATAAGGTGTCCATAGGTGCGTGGATTTATCTCTGGGCTTTCTATTTTGTTCCATTGATCTCTATTTCTGTCTTTGTGACAGTACCATACTGTCTTAATGACTGTAGCTTTGTAATAGAGCCTGAAGTCAGGCAGGTTGATTCCTCCAGTTCCATTCTTTCTCAAGATTGCTTGGCTATTCGAGGTTTTTTGTATTTCTATACAAATTGTGAAATTATTTGTTCTAGTTCTGTGAAAAATCCCGTTGGTAGCTTGATAGGGATTGCATTGAATCTATAGATTGCTTTGGCTAATATACTCATTTTCACTATATTGATTCTTCTGATCCATGAACATGGTATATTTCTCCATCTATTTCTGTCATCTTTGATTTCTTTCACCAGTGTTTTATAGTTTTCTATATGTTGGTCTTTCATTTCTTTAGGTAGATTTATTCCTAAGTATTTTATTATTTTCATTGCAATGGTGAATGGAATTGTTTCCTTAATTTCTCTTTCTGTTTTCCCATTGTTAGTGTATGGGAATGCAAGGGATTTCTGTGTGTTGAGTTTATATCCTGCAACTTTACTATATTCATTGATTAGCTCTAGTAATTTTTTGGTGGAGTCTTTAGGGTTTTCTATGTATAGGCAAATCTTTAAAAATAAATAAATATTGCTTCCTGAGAGACAGATACCAACCCAAGTGAGCACTTTTGCATGTGACACACTTAATTCTCCCAACCACCCCAGGAGGAAGGTGCCATTTTATCATCCCCCCTTTCACAGAAAAACTGAGGCACAGAGGTTAAACAATTTGCCGAGGTCTCATAGATGGTGCTGAAGAAGTCTCCTGAGAGTCCCCTGGACAGCAAGGATACCAAACCAGTCAATCCTAAAGTAAATCAATCTTGAATATTCATTGGGAGGACTGATGTTGAAGCTGAAGCTCCAATACTTTGGTCACCTGATGTGACGAACTGACTCATTGGAAAAGCCCCAATCCTGGGAAGGACTGAGGGCAGGAGGAGAAGGGGATGACAGAGGATGAGATGGTTGGATGGCATCACTGACTCACTAGACACGAGTTTAAGCAAGCTCCAGGAGTTGGTGATGGACAGGGAGACCTGGTGTGCTGCAGTCCATGGGGTCACAAAGAGTCAGACATGACTTAGTGACTGAACAACAGCATAGATAGTAAGTGGCAGTGGTGGGGTTCAAACCAGCTGACTATCCCTTATAACCACAGGTTCTAATCATTCTGCTGCCTCCAGTCACCCCAGGTATGAGATGCAACCCACTCAGAAACTTGGAGCAGCCTGACCTACCTAGCTGGGTGTCCTGACAGCTCCCTCCTGGACATCAGGTGAGACCAGCTCTTCCAGGTGCAGAGGTGGGCTGGTGGGAGTCCAGTTCTTCCAAGGGGATGAGGTGATAGAGAGGCAAGACGAATCCTGACTCTGGGGTGGAGCCCGCCTTACAAGCTGCAGGCTTGTAAGGAAAGCAGGGGGGAGGGCCAGTGTTGTGGACGTCTGTCGGCATGTGCTCTAGGACACCGCACCTCCTGTCACCTGTTTCCTGTTTGTCTAAGGAATTCATCCAGCGTCACCTCTGGGCACTTTCTGCCCCACAGTGGATGAGAACAAGGCTCTTTGACAAGTAGGGCATCAGTCATGTCTTCTGGTTACAAACCTTTCTAGAATGTTCTGGTAATATCAAAAGCCATGATAGTTAATGTTATTGAACATTATTAATACTGGTTATTATCAAGAATAATTTTTCTGCAATGTGCTTTTTTTTTTTTTTGCTTATCATGCTTTGGAGATATTCCCATTGAATAAACATGGATCACACAAAAATACATCTTTCTTTTTGACTGCTGCAGAGTACCCCATACTATGAATGAAAAATCAGTGTAGTCATCCCTATGTTGGTGGACTTTTAGGTTGTTTTCAACACTTTTTTTTTTTGCCAAGAAGAACAACACTGCTGTTAGCATTCTTGTACTTTTCTCAGACATCTTATGTTTTTCAGAAAGTCTTTTTAAAATTTTTTAAAACCTTTTTATTTTATATTTGCATATAGTCAAATGACAATGTTGTGACAGTTTTAGGTGAACAGTGAAGGGACTCAGTGATGAAAATATATTTGTATCCATTCTTCTCCAAAATTATGCACCCATTCAGGCTGACACATAACACTGAGCAGAATTCCCTGTGCTATACAGTAGGCCCTTGTTGGTTATTCACTTTAAATATAACCGTGTGTACATGTCCATCCCAAATTCCCAATCTGTCCGTCCCCCCACACTCAGTAACCATAAGTTCGTTCTCTAAGTCTGTGAGCCTCTTTCTGTTTTGCAAGTAACTTCATCTGTATCATTTCTTTTTAGATTCCACGTGTAAGGGATGTCATATGACATCTCTGTTTCTCTGTTTGACTTACTTCACTCAGTATGATCATCTCTAGCTCCAACCATGTTGCTGCAGATGGCACTACTTCATTCTTTTTAATGGCTGAGTAATACCCCACTGTGTGCATGCACCACATCTTTTTATCCATCCCTCTGTCAGTGAGCATTTCTCTTGCTTCCATGTCTTGGCTACTGTAAAAACTGCTGCAGTGAACACTGGGGTGCACCTGTCCTTTTGGACCATGTTTCTCTCCAGATATATGCCAGGAGTGGGATTGCAGGGTCATATTAAATCTTTTAAAGTAATTTTCTTCATGAAGATTTCTAAGTTCTCACCAAACACACAAAAATATAATTGTGAGAGATGATGGAGGTGTTAACTGACCTTATTGTTATCACTTTGTAATATATGTATGTACCTGATGCACCTGTATCACACATGCACACGTATGCACCAAATTACTACATTGCATACCTTTACGCAATGGTATATGTCAATCATATTGCAGTGTCTGACATATATCTCTCTCTCTCCATGTATGGAAGTCTGTGGGAAGCTCCGTCACAACAGAAAAACTTTGTCCCCTTTGTGCAAGGCTCAGCGATGCAGTGTCATCCTAAAATGAACGTCTCTGATTTCAACCTGCTTCCTGCAACAGAAGCTTTGGTAACAAAGTCCCTGTGAAGCACAACTGTTCACTCACACGTTCTTATGGACAAGTGGAGAGTGGGATGTTTCTCTTTTGAGAACCAGGTTTCTTAGCTTTAAAAACATATTTAACTCCCCTATCAATGTATTAAATCACTCAGCTATAAGAAGGAACACATTTGAATCAGTTATAATGAGGTGGATAAACCTAGAGGCTATTATACAGAGTGAAGTAAGTCAGAAAGAGAAAAACAAATATTGTATATTAACGCATATATGTATATATGTGTGTGTGTGTGTGTGTGTGTGTGTGTGTGTGTGTGTGTGTGTGTGTCAGGCTTACCTGGTTCAGGCGGTAAAGAGTCTGCCAGTAATACAGGAGACCTGGGTTCAAACCCTGGGTGGGGAAGATCCCCTGGAGAAAGAGAATGGCAACCCACTCCAATATTCTTGCCTGGAAAACCCCATGGATGGAGGAACCTGGCGGACTACAGTCCATGGGATCACAAAGAGTCAGACACGACAGAGCAACTAACGCTGGCTCACCTTCTGAGGCAGGGGCATGTTTGGTCTTATTTACACACACACACACACATATATATATATATATATACATACATATATATATATACATATGGAGTCTAGAAAGATGGCACTGATGAACCTATTTGCAGGGCAACAAAGGAGCCACAAACATAGTGAAGAGACTTGAGGACACAGTGGGGAAAGGAGCGGGCGGGACGATTTGAGAGAGTAGCACTGAAGCTTGCACAGTCAGTCAGTTCAGTTGCTCAGTCGTGTCCGACTCTTTGTGACCCCATGAATCACAGCCTCCCTGTCCATCACCAACTCCCGGAGTTCACTCAAACTCATGTCCATCAAGTCGGTGATGCCATCCAGCCATCTCATTCTCTGTTGTCCCCTTCTCCTCCCGCCCCCAACTATCATAAGTAAAATAGGTAGCCAGCAAGAATTAGCTGTGTGAAGCAGGGAGCTCAGCACCGTGCTCCGTGATGACCTAGAGGGGTAGGATGTGGTGGGACGTGAAGGGAGGTTCAAGGGGAGGGTGTGTGTGTGTGTCTCTGTGTGTGTGTACATATATCTGATTCATGGTGATATATGGCAGAAACCAACACAACACGGTAAAGCAGTTATCCTCCAAGGAAAAATGTTAAAAGTATTGAATCAGATAGAGGTGACCTTGTGACATCTGTTAGACATGAAAGTGGAAAACCTGAGTCAGAGAGGGCTGCGTGGCCCTGGGAGTTAGGGGGGAGGCCCTGGCTTGAGGTATACATTTTGGGGAGCTGTCAACATCTGAATGTCAATTAAAGCCACGGGTCTGGGTGTTTTCACCCAGGAATTCATTTCTATTAAAGAGTACACACCTTCAGCATTGCTCTTTGAGCTGAATATTAAGTTCAGTGTCTACAGAGAGGTGATGTCACTTGGTTAAGAACACACAGCAGAGGCTGATTCCAACGGACTTCAACCAACCTCCCTCTGCAAATCCTGGTGTCCAGTGAGACTGCACTCGCTTGCTAACACGAGTTGTAAATTCCATCTACCCCAAGTCAGTTTAGCTCATCATAACCACCTATTATTTTAATGCTAAGAAAAGCCTCACATAGTTGAAACTGGTGGGTCCCCAAGGATGAGAACTCTGCTCACAAAGCCCAGCCCTCGGAGAGATCCCTCCATCCAGCCATGCAGGGCTGTGTCTACAGCAGGAAGAGCCAGATGGGACTGATGTAATTGGCCTCCGTTTCACCTCTGATGGCCGCTGAGGACCAGGGCCTCTGAGATCGTTAGGAACAGGGGAGCAGAGAAGGGCCTGGGAGTTGTGAAGAAACTTTTTGATTTGTTGAGCTCGTTAGCAGAGAACCTGAGGACTTGGCAGGCACTTCTTCCCCGGGGGCAGCGGCTGTCTTTGTGTGAGAAAACACATCTCAGAGTTCATAGACAGGAAGAGATTTCCCCCTACATGGCCCAGTGCAGCGGCTTTTTAATCAGAGATATTTAGTCTTTACAAGAAGTAATTTCCTTTGTAAAATGGACCCACAGGTGAAGATGGAGCCTTGACTGTCTGGTTCCCTGTTTGCATCTTTCCCCTCACACCCAATGAAAACTTGTTGAATGACAGTGCCTGAAATGAAGAACTTATTTCTTTTAACTGTTTTTTATGGCACAAACTCATTTATTTCTATAATAGCCTAGAAATATTTTGTAATATCTGCATAGATATAGTTTTCAGTATTTCATGACAAATGACATTATTACAATTATCTATATGTATTGGTTTGATATAGAACCTTTATGTATAATTTTTTTAACTTTTTATTTTATATTGGAGTACAGCTGATTAACAGTGTTGTGACAGCTTCAGGTGAACCGCAAAGGGACTCAGCTGAACATATGCACGTATCCATTCTCCCCCAAACTCCCCTCCCATTCAGGCTCCTACATAACACTGAGCAGAGTTCCCTGTGCTCACAGTAGAGCCTTGTTAGTTAGCATTTTGAATACAGCAGTGTGTACATGTCCACCCCAGCTCTCTAACTCTCTCGTTCCCCCATCCTTCTCCCCTGGGAACTGTCAGTCTGTCCTCTAAGTCTCTTAGTCTGCTTCTGTTTTGTAATTGAGTTTCTGGAATGGTCTTACTTGTCCCTTTGCCGCAGCAGTTCTCCGTGAGGGGTGCCTCTGCTCCCCAGAGAACTTGGCAATGTCTAGAGATGTTCTTTGTTGCCACAGCTGGAAAGAGGGGTCGCTCCTGACATCTAATGCACAGCGACCAGGGTGGCAGCTCAGCATCCCACAATGCACAGGACAGCCCCCCCACAACAGACAATGGCCCCCCTGAGAATTTCAGTAGTGCTGAAGCTGAGAAACTCTTGTCCACTTGTCTGCATTCACCTCCGTCCAGCAGAGAGTAAGGTCCAGGATTTTTGGCAGACTTGTTCACTGATGCATCTCCAGCAAGTAGAACCTCGTCTGAGATAGCAGATGAGCCAGTAACGTGTACTGAATGGAATCAGTGATAATAGCCTCTACCCACCTGCTTCATGGTTTCACCCTTGCTTCTCCGCCTTTCAAACATTCACTGAGCATTTACTCAAAGCAGGCCCTGGCAATGCACTGGGCATCTCTGATGAGCTCGCCATGGCCTCTGTCCCTAAGAAGTCCTCTTTCTAGCAGGAAAGACCTGACCCCCACCCACCACACACGAGCTCTTTATTTGTAACAAGTGGCATATCTCCTTTCAGAGAAGTGGAACTGGAGATAAAAATGCACCATATCCTGTGTCTCCAGGCATAATGTACCAAATATGCAGTATTATTGCCAAAAATATATAACCCGAATCTAGCAAAATTGATGAAATTCTTCAAAAACTAGACTAAATTCTTTAAAAACTAAATATTGCAATCACGTTGTTGTACAGCAGAAACCAACACAACATTATAAAGCAATTACCCTTCACTTAAAAATAAATTTTAATGTTATGTGCCAGCCTGGATGGGGAGGGGGTTTGGGGGAGAATGGGTACATGTATACGTATGGCTGAGTCCCTTCGCTGTTCTCCCTAAACTATCACAACATTGTTAATCACCTATACCCCAATACAAAATAAAAAGTTTAAAGTTTGAAAAAAATATATATATATTTAAAAAACATTATTTCTGTATTCATTCAACCAACAATCTATAAAACTATCTTGTAACTTAAAAAAAAATTACAAAACAAAAGCCATCCTAGATTAAAAGAAACCAAATTAACATGACAGTTGAATGCGATGTGGATCCTTGATCCTATTCTGGGTATTTCATTTTAAAAAATAGGTACAAAAACATGGGAACAACCAAAGACATTTTAATACAGTATTAAAATAATGCCGCATTAGATGGTTGAACTGTGTAAATGTTAAGAAAGATGAGTGTGGTTATGAAAGAGAATGCCCTGGTTCTTGGGAGATGCCCGCTGAAGTATGTAAGGGTGAAGAGTCACAATACCTGCCACACATTTTCAGTTGGTTTATCAAAAGGGGGTTGTACACGAAAGTGGAGTTTCTTAATCATGGCACTTTTGACGTTTGGGCCGGGACGATTCTTGTCGCAGGGACAGTCTGTGCATCGTAGGATATCCAGATGTATCCCTGGCCTCCACCCACTAGATGCAGGTCACACACTCCCCTACTTGTAAAGATAAAAGCTGTTTCTTAAAGTTGTCAAATGCCCTCCTACAGGGTGGAGGGGACCGGCAGGAGTGTGTGAACCAAGCCTCATCCAGTCAATTTCAGAGACACTGCTTCAGGGTGGAGCGTGTGAACTCAGTCTCAGCCAATCAGAATCAGGATGCCACCCAGCTGAAGACCAGAGCTATGAAAGAAGATAAAGAAAACGGAGAAAAGTGTTAAGAACTGGCAAACCCGTGAGAGGTGGACAGGTGTTTGTTGAACAATTCTTGCGATGCTTTTGCAAGTTCAAAATTTTTAAACAGCTGAAGCATTGGTTAAGAGAAGGTTTGACTGCGGGTCAGTCCCTGATATTGGTTACCATCCTGAGACAAATTTTTACTGCAACACTCCTATTTGATCGTGACACACTTCTGCTCTCCTCTGCCTTAGGGATGACGTTTAAACTTGGAGTCAGACCTTCCAGGCCCTCATTGCTGGGTCCTATTTATCACCCACTTCAGCCCTATCTTCCTTCCTGAAACTGTTCTGCTCCTCTCTGGCAAATTGTCATTTAAAACCCAATCCAACTGGGATATCCTCTGGAGAACAATACGCAAGTTTCCCAAGATGAATCACTAATGAAACCTTCTCGAGGCCCCCACTCCACCCCTCCCTGTTCCGTTTGATTCAGGTTATACAATAGATGGCACGTCTTCCCCTCCTGGGGAGCTCCGCATACAAAGATTTCTCTTCTGCTGTTCACGACTCTGTTCTGAAGGGGGCGACAGAGGATGAGGTGGTTGGATGACATCATTGACTCTGCATATGAGTTTGAGTGAACTCTGAGACGGTGAGGGACAGGGAAGCCTGGTGTGCTGCAACCCATGGGGTCGCAGAGTCAGACACAACTTAGCGACTGCATAACAACAGCAACACAAAGTTCTGGCAAAAAAAAACCTGGGGTCCTCAGTTTGCCTGCCCACATGGAACTGAATTTCTACCAACTGTTTCACCTTCCCCAAGGGTTGATAGTTGTCTGTTGTCTTTTAGGTCTCAGGCTTGGGGAACAAAACCAGTGACCCTACATTTTCTGGCTTTCACAGGTGGTCATTATAAGAAGTATATTGGCATACTTAGGGCATGTAAAGGGCTTCCCAGGTGGCACTAGCAGCAAAGAACCCGCCTGTCAATGCAGGAGACATAAGAGACGTGGGTTTGATCCCTGGGTCAGGAAGATCCCCTGCAGGAGGGCATGGCAACCCACTCCAGTATTTTTTTTTTTTTAACTGAGAAGATATACATCTTTTCTGGCTATTTTGAGTCTTTGCTGCTGTGTGGGGAATTCTCTCCAGCTGTGGTGTACAGGCCCCTCGCTGTGGCGTCCTCCCCAGCTGTGGGGCACAGAGTCCAGGCACATGGGTTCAGCAGGTGTGGCTCAAGGGCCCCAGAGGGAAGGCTCTGTGGCTATGGCACACGGGCACAGCCGCTCCACAGCACGTGGGACCCTCCTGGACCAGGGATAGAGCCAGCGTCCCCTGCAGTGCAAGGCAGACTCCCAACCACTGGACCCCCAAGGAAGTCCCCCACTCCAGTACTCCTGCCTGGAGAATCCCACGGACAGGGGAGCCTGGTGGGCTATGGTCCATAGGAGTTGGACACGACTGAAATGACATGGCAGGGATGCAGGCATGGCCTGTAAAGTGTGCCCACATACAAACCATTTAAGTTCTGACTCTCATAGTTTATCCATTCACCTATGTTGCTGCTGTTCTGAATTTTTGTCATTCTCACAGATGTGTGTCTTGTTTTAATATGTATTTCCCTAAGACATATGATGTGGAGGATATTTTCATATGCTAATTTGGCATCTGTATGTCTTTGGTGAGATGTCTATTAAGTTCTTTTGCCTAGTTTTAAAGTTGGGTGATTGCTTTCCTTATGGCTGAGTGTGAAGCGTTCTTTGTGTATTCTGGATAGCAGTCCTGTATCAGTGGTGTCTTTTGAGGTATTCCCTTTCAGTCTGTGACTTTTCTTATTCTATGACTCAGGCCACTTTAAAAAAATTATTTATTTGGCTGTGACAAGTCTTAGTTTCAGCATTCAAGATCTTAGTTCTGTGACCAGGAATCAAACCCGGGCCCCCTGCGCTGCGAGTGAGTAGTCACAGCCAGTGGACAACCAGGGAAGTCCCCAACTTATACTGCTTTTAAAAGACACCTGACGTCTTGTAGCTGAATGCCTTCTTACAGAGACAAGGAAGTGCTCTATGGCAAGATACCCAACCGTGGTGCCCTGTCCTCCTTTGGCCAAGGGGCGGCCAATTCCTTATTCCTTCTTCTGCCTCAAGGATGCAAAATGTTTGAACCCAAGTCATTGAAAACGCTCCTGAAGAGGGTCATTCAGTCTTGGGGTCCTTGGAGTTGCCTCCATTCTCTGTTTTCTGAGATATAATGATTTGGCTTTTCCACAGATTCTACCAGGCACCTCATAGACTTCCGGTGGATTCAATACTTTTGCTGAAGTTAGATTAAGCAATTTACTAATTCCATCAACAACTCTTTTTCTGGTGCCTACTATGTGCTAGGCACCATTCTAAGCATCGGGGATACAGTAGTGAACGACATAAACCAAAGCCCTGTCCTCATGGACCTTATTACACTCAGGTGGAAAAGTCAGACAATAAGCAAGTTATATGAAGTACATGACATGTTCAATGGTGTTCAGTGAAATGGAGGATGTGGTTGGCTTCAGGCATAGCTGAATCCAGCAGGTGCAACAATACTAGACTCTAAAACCTGGCAAGGGAATAGGGAATGCCTGGGTGTTTTGCCTGTCTGTCAGTCATGAAATTAAAAGATGCTTGCTCCTTGGAAGAAAAGCTATGACAAGCCTAGACAGTGTATTCAAAAGCAAAGATACCACTTTGCCAACAAAGGTCTGATAGTCAAGTAATGGTTTTTCCTGTAGTCATATACAGATGTAAGAACTAGACCATAAAGAGGGCTGAGCACTGATGAATTGATGCTTTTGAACTGTGGTGTTGGAAAAGACTCTTCAGAATCCCTTGGACTGCGAGGAGATCCAACCAGTCCATCCTAAAGGAGATCAGTCCTGAATATTCATTGGAAGGACTGATGCTGAAGCTGAAGCTCCAATATTTTGGCCACCTGATGTGAAGAGCCAAGTCATTGGAAAAGACCCTGATGCTGGGAAAGATTGAGGGCAGGAGGAGAAGGGGCAGCAGAGGATGAGATGGTCAGATAGCATCACTGACTCAATGGACATGAGGTTGAGCAAACTCCAGGAAATAGTGAAGGAGGGGAGCCTGACGTGCTGCTGTCCATGGAGTCGCAAAGAGTCAGTCATGAATGAGTGACTGAACAGCAATAACACGAACCACAGGCTGGTGAAGGGCTTAGAGTCCAAAGAATGCAGGATGACCCAGGGGCCCTGACTTTATATGCTGAGTGGCAAAGGACCCAAGGAGCTGTGTCCTGACAGTTTCCACACAGAAAGCTATGGTAAGGTTGAGAGTGTTGGGTGAGAAGAAAAGGGGGAGGACTTGGAAGGCGTATGTAGATTTCAGGGGCCCCTCCAGACTTCTGCCGAGTGAAATGTGGAGGCCCTGGCTTCCTTTGCTCCTGATAGAGTTGATTTCTGTTGCGTACAACCGAAGACTTCTAACTCACAGACACACACATACACCCCTATGCTGTGCCAGGTTCTGCTAGACACTGAGAACACACAGCTAAATTAGACACAGACTAGTTCCCAGAAAACTCCCAGCCTGTAGGGGCAGCTAGACAGTAAGCAGTCCCCTGCAATTTACAGGACACCAACTGGCATCCCAGGTGGTGCAGTGGTAAAGGATCTGCCTGCAATGCAGGAGACTCGGGTTCCATCCCTGGGTTGGGAAGATCCCCTGGAGGAGGGCATGGCAACCCACTCCAGTCTTCTTGCCTGGAGAATCCCATGGACAGAAGAGCCTGGCAGGCTACAGTCCATGGTGTCACAGAGAGTCGGACACGACTGAGGGACTAACACTTTCACTTCACTGTCAGGGAAGGTAAAGTTTTTATTTTTTCAGTTCAGTTCAGTTGCTCAGTCGTGTCCGACTCTTTGCAACCCCATGGACTGCAGCATGCCAGGCCTCCCTGTCCATCACCAACTCCCGGAGTTCACCCAAACTCATGTCCATTGAGTCGATGATGCCATCCAACCATCTCATCCGCTGTCGTCCCCTTCTCCTCCTGCCCTCAATCTTTCCCAGCATCAGGGTCTTTTCAAATGAGTTAGCTCTTCGCATCAAGTGGCCAAAGTATTGGAGTTTCAGCTTCAACATCAGTCCTTCCAGTGAATATTCAGGGCTAATCTCCTTTAGGATGGACTGGTTGGATTTCCTTGCAGTCCAAGGGACTCTCAAGAGTCTTCTCCAACACCATAGTTCAAAAGCATCAATTCTTCAGTGCTCAGTTTTCTTCATAGTCCAACTCTCACATCCATACATGACTAATGGAAAAACCATAGCCTTGACTAGACAGACCTTTGTAGGCAAAGTAATGTCTCTGCTTTTTAATATGCTGTCTAGATTAGTCATAACTTTCCTTCCAAGGATTAAGCGTCTTTTAATTTCGCAGTGATTTTGGAGCCAGAAAAAATTAAGTCTGACACTGTTTCCCCATCTATTTGCCATGAAGTGATAGGACCGGATGCCATGATCTTAGTTTTCTGAATGTTGAGCTTGAAGCCAACTCTTTCACTCTCCTCTTTCACTTTCATCAAGAGGCTATTTAGTTCTTCTTCACTTTCTGCCATATGGTTTCATAAGATTCAAACTTCTTACAAAAAGAAAATATTGTAAACTCCCTGGCAGTCCAGTGGTTAGGACTAAGCACTCTCATTGCCTTGGGCCTGGGTTCAATCCCTGGTCAGGGAGCTAAGATTTTGTAAGCTGTGGGCACAGCCCTCCCCCCTGCCAAAAAAATTTGCTTCATAATTGGAAGAATTAAAAGCTTAAAGTATTTTTGATACTTCTTCAAGTTTTTTATATTGGTAGAAAATTCATCCCAAGCCCTCAACTATTAAAGTGCAAGGTTATCACCTAGGTCTTCCCAGGTGATGCTAGTGGTAAAGAACCCACCTGCCAATGCAGCAGATGTAAGAGACACGGGTTTGATCACTGGGTCGGGAAGATCCCCTAAAGGAGGGAAACCCACTCCAGTATTCTTGCCTGGAGAATCCCATGGACTGAGGAGCCTAGTGGGCTACCATCCATGGAGTCGTAAGAATCAGACATGAGAGCTGGACATGACTTAGCAACTAAACCACTACCACCACCAATGTTACTGAACTGTATGTTTATAACCTGGCTAAAATGGTAAATTTTCTTAGGCATATTTTGCCAATTGAAATTCCATTAAGAAAAGAAAAGGGATGATTGGGGTCAGTGATAAAGGAGGCTAGTGGTAGCTTTCCCAAGTAATTCAGCCTCAAAAGGTGACTCAGAGGACATCCCTGGTGCTCCAGTGGTTGAGAACCCACACTTTCATTGCAGAGGGTGCAGGTTCAACCCCTAGTTGGGAAGCTAAGCTCCTGTATGCCGCATAGCGTGGCCAGATCAAAGCAAGATGAACAAACCAAAAAGAGAAGACTCATATTTCTGCAGGAGGAAAGGAAACAGGGGAGAGTATTCCAAGTAAATGGATCAGAATAAACCAAGATAACAATTATGAAAGGAAACTAGGTGTTCCAAGCCTGAGGAGGTGTCCAGGACTATGGAAAGAGACTTTTCTAGGTGTGGGGACTTATGCAGGGTCATAGCTTGGGTACATATAGTGTAAGCTAAAATATCATGCTGAGAAATTCTAAGTTCATACAGAAGACAAAGAGGAGAGTGCTTAAAAGAATCTTACATGTGATCTACTGTGTGCCTGCCTTACATACAAAGTGTCTCTTGACTTGTGCTGAGTGAAGGCAATCTTAGAAGTCTTTCTCAACCTTTAATTTGGTTACTACATTTTTAAAAAATCTGCTATAGTGTTTTTTTAAGTGTTAGTCTCTCAGTCATGTCTGACTCTTTGTGACGCCAAAGACTGTAGCCCACCAGGCTCATCTGTCCATGGAATTCTCCAGACAAAAATACAGGAGTGGGTTGCCATTTCCTTCTCCAGCGGATCCTCCCGACCCGGGGATCGAACCTGGTTCTCCTGCATTGGCAGGCAGATTCTTTACCTTCTGAGCCACCAAGGAAGCCAGAATTCTTCTGTAAGTCCCCATAACTAGCTGAATCTCCTTCCTGTCCACTTTGCTGATTTCTGGTCCTCATCTAGATCCATGTCCATCTCTACTACAGATCTTCAACAGAAGTGAAATCTGTTGGTTTTTGTGTTCCCAGCATACAGATCACGTTCTAGCACACAGTAGGCTATCAATGAATGCTTACTGATATGGCCTAAAGGCGGATTGCAAATTAGGGGTGCTTTTGCCTACTTATCTCAAGTCCAATTGAAATTTAGAAAAAAAACCTTTCCCATCGGCTCTGTAATTCCACAGAGATCAGGGAAGGGAGGTGTCAGAGAGCCTCAGCTTTGGTTTAAGATGTTTTCCCTGCTGGTCGGCAGGGAGGACAAAGGCACCCTGGCAGTGTCCAGACACACGCAGTTTGGAGGATGCAGTGGGTTACGGTGTGCGGTGGGTCTGCAGGGAACTCCCGCTCAGGACCAAGGTCAGCTCCCCACACGTTGGCATGAATTCAAGGAGATGCCCTTGTCTTCTGATTGCTGAACCCTCTGGCCCCTTCCTGAAAATTCTGTCCCCAAGTGGATGCTCTGGCCATCTCGTCACTGACCAAGATGTCAAGGAAGGAAGGAGACTTAACTGTATCCATTCTGATAGACTCATCTTACTCAAGATTTTCAGGTAAGGATACTTGGTGTTTCATTTGCTGGGGGACAAAGGGAAGGAAATGTAAAGATAGTAAGACAGGAAATGGTACATACAGACAACTACTCTGTGTCAGGTGCTTTGCTGAGTGGTTCCCCTGTATTATCTCCATAAATTCTCTAAATAATCCTATGATATACTTATAAAGAAGAATAAAGAGGTTCTTGATGAGGGTGAAAGAGGAGAGTGAAAAGGCTGGCTTAGAACTCAACATTCAAAAAACTAAGATCATGGCATCTGGTCCCATCACTTCATTGCAAGGATATGGGGGGAAAGTGGAAATGGTGACAGACTATTTTCTTGGGCTCCAAAATCACTGCAGATGGTGACTGCAGCCATGAAATTAAATGATGCTTGCTCCTTTGAAGGAAAGCTATGACCAACCTAGACAGCATATTAAAAAGCAGAGACATTACTTTGCCAACAAAGGTCTGTCTAGTCAAAGCTAGGGTTTTTCCAGTAGTCATGTATGGATGTGAGAGTTGGACCATAAAGAAGGCTGTGTGTGTTAGTCATTCAGTCATGTCCAACTCGTTGTGACCCAATGGGCTGTAGCCCACCTGGCTCCCCTGTCCATGGGATTTTCCAGGCAAGAATGCTAGAGTGGATTTCCCTTTCCTCCTCCAGAGGAATCTTCCTGACCCACGGATTGAAACTGGGTTTCCTGCATTGCAGGCAGAGCTTTATCATATGAGCCACTGAGTGCCGAAAAATTGATGCTTTTGAACTGTGGTGCTGGAGAAGACTCTTGAGAGTCCCTTGGACTGCAAGGAGATCCAACCAGTCCATCCTAAAGGAGATCAGTCCTGAATATTCATTGGGAGGACTGATGCTGAAGCTGAATCTCCAGTACTTTGGCCACCTGATGTGAAGAGCCAGCTCATTTAAAAAGACCCTGATGCTGGGAAAGATTGAAGGCAAGAGGAGAAGGTGGGTGACAGAGGATGAGATGGTTGGATGACATCACCAACTCAATGGACATGAGTTTGAGCAAGCTCTGGGAGATAGTGAAGGACAGGGAAGCCTGGAGAGCTGCAGTCCATGAGGTTGCAAAGAGGCAGACATAACTTAGCAACTGAACAACAACAAACATAATAAATATGGTTCCTGTTTTATGAATGGAGAAACTGAAGTAAAGTAAGAGTAAGTAAAAATGCTTGATGTAATCCCAATAAGCATAGAGAATTTGGAGTTGGACCTCAGGTCCACGTGATTCTGAAGCCTTAATTCTTTCTGTTGTACCAAGATGTTGCTCAGGCATGCTGGAAAAGGAACAGCTGGGCTAGGAGCCGAGAATCAGGGCTGAAGTTCCCACAACCTGGGTCCACGTCTGGTCACAGCTTTACGTCTCCACTGGAGCTGTTCCTTCTCCCTGGGTTGCCCATCACTGTGTCTGTTTTCTAACTTTCAGAATTCTAACTCTCAGAACCCTTGAAGGCTCAGTTAAAATGTCAGAGGTTTCCCCCAGCCCTTCCTTGTGCAAATAGATACCCCTTCATCAAATTTCTGCCCTCTCTTGCTGTGTGCATGAGTGCTTCCTCTGTGAGAATGGGTTGTATGAATAAGCCAGGACTGAAATCCAGTTTGGAGGTCAGAGCAAAGGACAACTTCATGGTACAGGTTCAAGCACATGAGAGTCATTTCACGCGGAGAAGCGGCAGAGTCTAGAGGAATGATCTCTGGCTTCAGGACTAGAGAGACCCAGGTGTGACCCTGAGCAAGTCTCTTCACCTCTCCAAGCTTTAGTTTCTTATCTGCAAATCATAGCGCATAACACTTCACTCACAGAATGGTCACAACCTGTGTTGGTGAAATAATGTATATCTATTGAAATTGTTAAATAATAGTTATAATTATTATACATTAGTTATTATTTCAGTTAATTTACTCATTCAATTATTATTCATTAGTAATAACTAATGAGAGATGATACCTATATTTGGATGGCCTACTATTTGTTTAGTTTTAATTTTTTTTTTGGCTACACTGTATGCGGGATTTTAGTTCCCTGAACAGGGGTCAAAGCCACACCCCCTTGCAGTGGAAGCATGCATGGAGCCCTAACCACTGGACCACCAAAAAAGCCCCTGGCATACTATTTAATATTAACAGACAACATTGGTTGTATACCCTGTGTCAGAAACTCGATACATGGCAACCCTATGAGTACTCTACAAGTACTGAAATTATCCCCAACTTGCATATGAGGTTTTACAAGAACCTGTAGCTTGTCTAAATCTCACGGCTATTCAGTCATTGAGGTTCAGTCGCTAAGTCGTGTCCAACTCTTTACGACCACATGGACACAGCTATTTGGTGGAAGATTGAATGTTCAGATACAGGTCTATCTGACTTTTATTTAATGATGCAGATATTAGATCATCTGAGATGAAACTAATGACATGTATCTTCTTTTTTTCCATTGAAAGTCTATTAAGGGTAAGACAGGTTAGGTAACTTGCCCAAGTTTAGCCAATAAGGGATACTTAGATAGGAAGCTGGGCTTCCCTGGTGGCTCAGTGGGAAAGAATCTGCCTGCAGTGCAGGAGACCTGGGTTGGAACCCTGGATCGGGAAGATCCCCTGCAGAAGGAAAGGGCAATCCGCTCCAGTATTCTGGGAAATCCCATGGACAGAGGAGCCTGGCGGGTATAGTCCATGGGATCACAAAGAGTTGGACACTACTGAGTCACTAACACACTCACACACTCATACGAAGAGAGAGAACTCCTTCTAGACAGGCCACGTCTGTTTGTCTTCACACCCACTCTGTACTGGGCAGAACACATGTCAATGCTCCTGAAATGTTTATGGGGTGACATGAGCAGACAAGGCAGGAGTCCTGACTCAAGATGTGTATTCTTCCGCCCACACTGTGTCAACTCCCTTCCAAATCAGCAGCCACCAGAAACTGAAGACACGGTCACCAAGGCCGAGACCAGGTGCTCTCAGCCAACACCCCCACCCTGGGCTTCTGCACCTCCTAGAAGATGTGACGCCCTTCAGGCCACCCTTGATCTGTCACACACTAAATAAACATGTATTGAGTTCCTATAATGCAGCGGGCAGTGTGCTCTTCTGCTAGGTCTTCAGGGTAGGGTTCTGAGTGAGACAGACCTAGCTCCTTCCCCCAGGCTTACAACCCAGTCAGAGAGACTTTGAATAACTGAACAAGCTCACAAGTGATGTAAAATGATAACAGCTGGCTTGTAATATGCCAACAGAAAATAAAGACACACGGCTTGATAGAGAATTTTTTAAGGAAGGCTTATCTGAAGACAAGACATTGAAAAATTATGCCAAAGATGTCTAGGATTCCCAGAAATGGGAAAAGCAAGAAGCACGAGAAAGTGTTCTAGACAAAAGGGACATGTGGGAATTCTTTAGGCTGGCGGGACCTTGCAACATTTGAGGAAATGGAAGCGTCCCTGGAGGGCTTTGATAGATGGAAAAAGAGGAACCACGACGTGAGTTAAAACTGATACAGCCACTGGGAAAGCAGTATGGCGGTTCCTCTACCGTATAACCCAGCAATCCCACTCCTGGGCATATACCCCGAGAAAAAAATAATTCAAAATATTCGTGCACCCCGCAATGTTCATTGTAGCAACAGGTGCTACATGGAAGCAACACAAGTGTCCATCGACTGAGGGATGGATAAGGAAGATGTGGCACATACATACAAATGGAATAGTGCTCGGTCATGAAAAGGAATGAAATAGGGTCATTTATAGAGACGTGGCTGAAGCTCGAGACTGTTACGCAGAGTGAAGTAAGCCAGAAAGAGAACAGCAGATATCGTATGTTAACACATGCACGTGGAATATAGGGGAATGGCACAGACGACCTTATTTGCAAAGCAGAGATGGAGACAGAGGATAAATGTGTGGGTACCCAAGGGGCATGTGGAGTGGTGGGGTAGGAGGAACTGGGAGACGGGGGTTGACACTCACCCACCACTGATACTGGGTGTAAAACAGACAAGTAATGAGAACCAACTGTATAGCGCAGGGAGTCCCACTCAGTGACCTGTGCCGACCTGACCGGGAAGGAAGTCCAAACGGGAGGGAGTGTCTGTGCACGCATGGCCCATTCATTTTGTTGTACAGTAGAAACTAACACAGCATTGTAAGGCGAGTCTACTCCAATAAAAAATTAATTTTGAAAAAGCCCCCTCTAAAAAAAAAAAGAAAAAGCCCTCTCCACACACACACACACCCACCAAATAAAACCTGAAGCAACTGGCAAAGTTTGATGAGGAACATGAGATTTATTCTAAGAATAATGGGGGAGAGATTAAAAGTTTTAAGCAGAAGAGTAACCCTAGAGGACTGTGTGTTTCAAAGGCTCCATTAGCTAGTTCGTGGAGGATTGTAGCAGCAAGAATGATCAGGGAGGCCAGAGAAGAGGGTGCCTCATTTACTCAAGCGGCGTGATGGCTTGGATCTGGGTTAAGGCAAGGTGTACAGAGACAGATTTGTGAACTACTTTGCAGTGTGTTTTGTGCTTAGATGGAGAGGTCCCTGGAGTTGGGCAACGTGACGAGGGTCCAGGAATTCGTCTTGCTGGGCTTGTCCACGAGCCCAGAAACAAGGGAAGTCCTGTTTGCCGTCTTCCTGACCCTCTACCTGCTGACCCTCCTGGAGAACTCCCTCATCGTCTTCCTCGTCTGTAGCCACACCGAGCTCCACAAGCCCATGTACTTCTTCCTGGGCAACCTGAGCTGCCTGGAGATGTGCTATGTGTCCGTGACCATGCCCAGCCTGCTCGTGGGGCTGCGGACGGGACCCTACCACGTGCCCTTCACAGCCTGCATGACCCAACTCTTCTTCTTCATCTCCCTCATCTGCACAGAGTGCACCCTCCTGGCCTCCATGGCCTGTGACCGCTACGTGGCCATCTGCCGCCCACTGCACTACCCGCTGCTCATGCGGCCCCAGGTCTGCCTGGGCTTGGCCGGGACTTCGTGGCTTGGTGGGCTGCTGGTCTCGGTGGTCAAGACAGCGTGCATCGCCAGCCTGTCCTACTGCGGCCCCAATGTCCTCAACCACTTCTTTTGTGACGTCTCCCCGCTGCTCAACCTGTCCTGCACCCACGTGGCCCTGACCGAGCTGGTGGACTTCCTCTCCGCCATCGTCATCCTCTGGGGCTCCCTCCTGGTGGCCATTGCCTCCTATGTGGCCATTGCCAGGGCTGTGCTCCACATGCCATCAGCAGCTGCCCGGCGCAAGGCCTTGTCCACCTGCGCCTCCCACCTGGTGGTAGTGGGCATCTTCTACTCGGCCAGTCTCTTCATCTACGCCCGGCCCAGCCGCATAGAAGCCATGGACCTCAACAAGGTGCTGTCGGTCATCTACACGGTGGTCACACCCACGTGCAATCCGGTCATCTACTGCCTGCGGAACAGGGAGGTCCAGGCAGCTTTCCGTCAAACTCTACATGGGTCCTGAGGCTGACCAGCTGAGGGCTTGGTGGAGAACTCAAGTTATCAGTACTTGACATTCACACAGCATGCACTTCATCCTTTCAAGATATATGATTCAGTGGCTATTTAGCACATTCACAACGTTGTGCAACCAATACCGTTATCTGATTCCAGGACATTTTCATCACCACCAAGATGAATGGATAAAGATGTGGTACAGATGTACAATGGAATATTACTCAGCCATGAAAAGGAACAAAATCAGGTAATTTGTCCTGATCTGGATGAACAGAGAGCCTATAATACAGAGTGAAGTAAATCAGAAAAAGAAAGACAAATGTTGTACATTAATGCACACATATGGAATCTAGAAAAATGGTACAGATTTGAACCTATTTCCAGAGGAGGAATAGAGATACCGATGTAGAGAATGAACTTGTGGACACAGAGGAGCAAAGGGGAGGGTGGGATGAATGGAGAGAGTGGCATTGACCTATGTACACTATCCTGAGTAAAATAGATGGCTGGTGGGCATGTGCTTTGTGGCACAGGGAGCTCAGCTCAGTGCTCTGTGATGACCTGGTGGAGTGGGATGCAGGGTGAGAAGTGCAGGAGGGAAGGGATAGATGTTTCAGTTCAGTTCAGCTCAGTCGCTCAGTTGTGTCCGACTCTTTGTGACCCCATGAATCACAGCACGCCAGGTCTCCCTGTCCATCACCAACTCCTGGAGTTTACCCAAACTCGTGTCCATTGAGTCAGTGATGCCATCCAGCCATCTCATTCTCTGTCGTCCCCTTGTCCTTCTGCCCCCAATCCCTCCCAGCGTCAGAGTCTTTTCCAGTGAATAAACTCTTTGCATGAGGTGGCCAAAGTATTGGAGTTTCAGCTTTAGCATCAGTCCTTCCAATGAACACCCAGGACTGATCTCCTTTAGAATGGACTGGTTGGATCTCCTTGCAGTCCAAGGGACTCTCAAGAGTCTTCTCCAGCACCACAGTTCAAAAGCATCAATTCTTCAGTGATCAGCTTTCTTCACAGTCCAACTCTCACATCCATACACAACCAATGGAAAAACCATAGCCTTGACTAGACGGACCTTGGTTGGCAAAGTGATGTCTCTGCTTTTTAATATGCTGTCTAGGTTGGTCATAACTTTCCTTCCAAGGAGTAAGCGTCTTTTAATTTCATATGGCTGATTCACACTGCTGAACAGCAGAAACTAACACAGCATTGTAAAGCGATTATATCCCAATTTTTTAAACAAGAATTCTATACACACCAGAAGTCACTCCCAATCCCCTATTCTACCCCCCAGCCCTAAGAAACCATTCATCTTTCTCTCTGTATGGATTTGCCTGATTAGACATTTTACATAATTGAAATCAGATAATATGTGGACTTTTAAATGCAGCTTCTTTCATTTAGCATAGTATTTTCAGGTTTGTGCATATTGCAGCATGCTTCAGTACTTTATTCCTTTTTATGGTTGTGGTCATGTATGGATGTGAGAGTTGGACTGTGAAGAAAGCTGATCGCCAAAGAATTGATGATTTTGAACTGTGGTGCTGAAGAAGACTCTTGAGAGTCCCTTGGACTGCAAGGAGATCCAACCAGTCCATTCTGGAGGAGGTCAATCCTGGGTGTTCATTGGAAGGACTAATGCTAAAGCTGAAACCCCAATACTTTGGCCACCTTATGCGAAGAGTTGACTCACTGGAAAAGACTCTGATGCTAGGAGGGATTGGGAGTGGGAGGAGATGGGGACGACAGAGAATGAGATGGCTGGATGGCATCACTGACTCGATGGACATGAGTTTGAGTGAACTCCGGGAGTTGGTGATGGACAGGGAGGCCCGGCGTGCTGTGATTCATGGGGTCTCAAAGAGTCGGACACGACTGAGTGACTGAACTAACTAACTAACTAATATTCCATTATATTTAGTTTGCCCATTCCCCAGTTGAAAGACACTTGAGTTGTTTTCACTTTTTAGCTGGAATAGTGCTGCTGTAAACATTTTTATACCACCCTTTCTGTGGAAACACATTTTCTTTTCTCTTGGGTTTATGCCTAGGAGTGGAATTACTGGGTTATACACTAATGCTAGGGGCTTCCCAGGTGGTGCTAGTGGTAAAGAACCTGCTTGCCAATGCAGGAAACATAAAAGACATGGGTTCAATCCCTGGCTCAGGAAGATCCCCTGGAGGGGGAAATGGCAGCCCACTCCAACATTCTTGCCAGGGAAATCCCATGGACAGAGGACCCTGGTGGGCTACAGTCTGTGGGGTCACAAAGATTTGGACACAAACGAAACAACTTAGCAGGCAGCACACATGCTAACTCTATATTTAACTTTTTAAAGAACTGTCAAGCTCTTTCATAGTGACCAGTATTCTACTTTCAAAATATATGTATGTCAGGGTAAGCAGGGCAATTATAAATGGCAATTTATAGATGAGACCATGCAAATGACCAATGAACCTAATAAATCTCCTTAATACTCAGCAAACATGCTAGTTATGATGTTTACCATCACTGTATCAGATCAGGAAAGATTCAAGAGACTGTTAACACCTAAAGCTGAGCTGAGGTTGGGGTGTCCCTGGTGGCTCAGACGGTAAATGATCTGCCTACAGTGCAAGAGACCTTGGTTCAATCTCTGGGTTAGAAAAATCCCCTGGAGAAGGGAATGGCAACCCAATCCAGTATTCTTACTTGGAGAATTCCATGGGATTCCAGAGGAGCCTGGGATTCATGGGGGGATTGCAGAGTCAGACACGACTGAGCAACTAACAGCTGAGGTGGCTTTGAAACGTGGTAATTCCCTCTCATAGACTGCTGGTGGAGGCATAAATTGCTGAAACCCTCTTGGAGAACAAACTGGTACTTGAATTTTGGCTACATTTTGGCACAGAATCTCCACTTCTACAGATTTCTCACAGGAAGATTAAAGCACTGGCCTATGAAAATACATGTAGGAGAATGATTCCAGTAGCGTTCCAGATTAAAGTGCCAGGAATTATGTGATTTGGTCAAGGACTGGCCAATCACATCATCCCACCCAGGCAGAAAGAGCCTGGAGAACAGGGGGCTGGAAACTTGGGCAAACAGAATCCAAGGCTATTTGAGATCTAGAGCATGAAGACGAAAATGGGAACAGAGTGTCAGAGTGAACGTGAACTCAAAATGTGATAAATATTAGCAAATTGCTTTCCAGAAACACGGCCTCAATCTATATGTCCACAGCTATCTGGGAGGGTAACTCGCCCCCGCATCCAGCCAACACTGCGTTTTCTCAGAGGATTTCCTTTTAACGTGCTGTGAGCATATTAAAAGATGTTCCACTGCTAGCTTTCATTCCACTACTTTGGGTTTCATTTCTTTAGTAGAGGTGGAGGTGGAACATTATTCCCATAGTTTATTGGCCATTTCTGTTGCCTTTTGAGGGATGAGCTATTGGGTGGTAGGCTGCAGTCCATGGGGTTGCAAAGAGTCGGACACGACTGAGCGACTTCACTTTCACTTTTCACTTTCCTACACTAGAGAAGGAAATGGCCAACCTGCTCCAGTGTTCTTGCCTGGAGAGTCTTAGGGACAGTGAAGGCTGGTGGGCTGCTGTCTACGGGGTCACACAGGGTTGGGCATTACTGACGCAACTTAGCAGCAGCAGCATTGGGTTATTTGTGCACAAATAGTTTAGAATGGGTGACACTGTAGGTCAACTTTTCAAGAATTGTTTCTGTAATGGCTGCACCAGGTCTTGGTTGCAGCATGTGGGATCTAGTTCCCTGACCAGGGTTTGAACCCATGCCCCCTACATTGGGAGCACTGAGTCTTATCCCCCGGACCACCAGAGAAGGCCCTGTAATAGGTCCATTTCACCCATATCTTTCCCTTTCTTCTCCAGGATAAATCCCCAAAGTATAATTCATGAATGCAAAGCCATTCAGACTCTCAAGACTTTTTGTTATTTATTAGTAAACTGCCCTTCTAAAACTTCCTGACATTAACTCTCACACACCGCACAAGAACATGGTCAGTTCTCTTGAGGCGCTGTCAGAATGAATTTTTATTACTTAAAATAAAAATAAAAATATGCTAGTATGATGAGTAGGTCATTCTACAGAAGTTCATTCTTGGAATTTCTGTTTTCTCTTATAATATTCTTATTTTTTTATTATAAAGGTAATCCTAGAAAATTGCAAAATATTCAAATGTATAAAATAGAAAATACAAGTCCCGTGAGGCCTCTAGCGTAAAAACACAGCTAATAACTGATAGACGCCTTTTCAGACCCCTTTCTAGATATCCTCTAAGCCCCTGCCTGTGCGTTCAGTTGTGTCTGACTCTTCTGCGACCCCGGGACTGTAGCCCGCCAGGCTCCCCTGTCCATGGGATTTCCCAGGCAAGAAAACGAGTGGGTTTCCGGTCCCTTCTGCGGGGATCGTCCGCGCCCCCTGTGCCTCCTGCGTCGGTAGGCAGTGGGTTTCCGGTCCCTTCTGCGGGGATCGTCCGCCCCCCTGTGCCTCCTGCGTCGGTAGGCAGTGGGTTTCCGGTCCCTTCTGCGGGGATCGTCCGCGCCCCCGGTGCCTCCTGCGTCGGTAGGCAGTGGGTTTCCGGTCCCTCCTGCGGGGATCGTCCGCGCCCCCGGTGCCTCCTGCGTCGGTAGGCAGTGGGTTTCCGGTCCCTTCTGCGGGGATCGTCCGCCCCCTGTGCCTCCTGCAGGGCAGGTTCTTCACCGCGGAGGCACCTGGCCCTAGGCATTATTGTTTCATTCAGTTGCTAAGTTGTATCTGGCTTTTTGTGACCCCAGGAACTGCAGCACCCCAGGCCTCCCTGTCCTTCACCGTGTCCCAGAGTCTGCTCAAACTCATGTCCACTGAGTCAGTGATGCCTTTCGGCCATCTCACCCTCTGCCACCCCCTTCTCCTCCTGCCTTCAATCTTTCCCCACATCAGGGTCTTTTCTAGTGAGTCCACACTTCCCATCAGGTGGCCAAAGTATTGGAGCTTCAGCTTCAGCATCGGTCCTTCCAGTGAATATTCAGGGTTGATTTCCTTTAGGATGGACTGGTTGGATCTCCTTGCAGTCCAAGGGATTCTCAAGAGTCTTCTCCAACACCACAGTTCAAAAACATCAATTCTTTGGCACTCAGCCTTCTTTATGGTCCAACTTTCTAGGCAAATATTAACTTAAATAACTACTACAATTAGTCTATTTATTATTATTGTTTTGCAAACCTCTGACATACTTTTATACTGCTTGTTTCATGTTTAACTCAACATCATACCATCTCCCCATGACAGTATCTGGTTTAATCTCTTTAATGAATGCATGTGATTTCACACTGTATATATAACATAAGACTTCTCTGGTGGCTCAGATGGTAAAGCATCTGCCTACAATGTGGGAGACCCAGGTTTGACCCCTGGGTGGGGAAGATCCTCTGGAGAAGGAAATGGCAACCCACTCCAGTACTCTTGCCTGGAAAATCCCACGTACAGAGGAGTGTTATAGGCTATAGTAACATAGTGGGTTTCCCTGGTAGCTTAGCTGGTAAAGAATCTGCCTTCAATGCAAAAGACCCCGGTTCAATTCCTGGGTCAGGAAGATCCCCTGGAGAAGGGATAGGCTACCCACTCCAGTATTCATGGGCTTTCCTGGGGGCATAAACGGTAAACAATCCACCTGCAATGTGGGAAACCTGGGTTCGATCCCTAGATTGGGAAGATCCCCTGGAGGCATGGCAACCCGCTCCAGTATTACTGTCTGAAGAATCCCCATGGACAGAGGAGCCTTGCAGGCTGCAGTCCAGGGGTCGCAAAGAGTCGGACACAACTGAGCGACTCAGCACAGCATAGTATATAACGTAACATTTAAATAATTTCATGTTGGTGGGCATTTGCATTATTTGCAAACATTTTCAATAAAATAATGTTTATTCCAAATTTCACAACGTAACAATAAAAACTTGTACTTAAGTTTAAATATTACATAATCTTTTTTCAGTGGGCAAGGAGTAAATTTCCATTTCTTGGATTACTGGAGAGGATGCACATTTGGAGGGTAGGTTATCAGCCACCTAAATATTTCCTTCAAGAATCTGCTTGTTCATGACAATTTTCATTTTGTTTTTCTCTTGCGCTGTCATATATTTCTCCTTTATTTAAAGAATCTTTTGTATGCTACATTGCAAATACTTCCCTCTGGGTTTCTATTTGGCTTTGGAAGTTGCATGTGTGTGTGTGTGTGTGTTTTGGCTGTGAAAGTTTTAAAATCAGGAGAGGGGAATATCAGTTCTCGCTGAGGAGACCTTGCGGGGGTGGAGGGTTCTCCACAGGGCCACGTGGACAGCCCTGTTTCGCAGGCAGTAGACTACCGGGCTGCAGGCAGGCGTGACCACCGTGTAGATGACCGACAGCAGCTTGTGGAGGTCAGTGGACTCGACGCGGCTGGGGCAGGAATTCATGAAGAGGGCCGCCGAGTAGAAGATGCCCACCACCACCAGGTGGGAGGCGCAGGTGGAGAAGGCCTTGCGCCGGGCGGCGGCTGAAGGCATGCGGAGCACCGTCGCCCCGATGGCCGAGTAGGAGGCCAGGGCGACCAGCAGCGTCCCGCAGAAGATGACGATGGCAGAGAGGAAGTCCACCAGCTCGGTCAGGGCCACGTGGGTGCAGGACAGGTTGAGCAGTGGGGAGACGTCACAGAAGAATTGGTTGAGGGTGTTGGGGCCGCAGTAGGACAGGCTGGCGATGCACGCTGTCTTGACCACCGAGACCAGCAGCCCACCAAGCCACGAGGTGCCGGCCAAGCCCAGGCAGACCTGGGGCTGCATGAGCAGCGGGTAGTGCAGTGGGCGGCAGATGGCCACGTAGCGGTCACAGGCCATGGAGGCCAGGAGGGTGCACTTGGTGCTAATGAGGGAGATGAATAAAAAAAGCTGAATCAGGCAGGCTGGGAAGGGCACATGGCAGGGTCCTGTCCGCAGCCCCGCGAGCAGGCTGGGCATGGTCACGGACACGTAGCACATCTCCAGGCAGCTCAGGTTGCCCAGGAAGAAGTACATGGGCTTGTGGAGATCAGAGTGGCTGCAGACGAGAAAGACGATGAGGGAGTTCTCCAGGAGGGTCAGCAGGTAGAGGGTCAGAAAGACGGCAAACACCACGACTCTCGTGCCTTGCCTGGCAGACAGACCCAGCAGGATAAACTCTTGCACTCTGGACACATTGCCCAAGTACAGAGCCCTCTCCATCTAAGTAAGGAAGAAACAGGCTCTTAGAGGCCATGATCCATCAGAAATAAATTGGCCAACAAGGAAGAGCACATGCAGTTAGGGGCTGTTGAGACAAAGCTACTTTGCTGTAGCCTGACCGTTGTCAGGAGCACAGCAAGGAGCAATTGTGAAATTGCAAAACTGGAAGCAGGAAGCTTAACACTGCACTTGTTACATCTGTAATCATAAACAAGACACTCATCCTGAGTGAGCCTCTATTATGTCATTTGTAAAATGGAGGTCAAAGGTATGGGACCCCACAGAATCTTTGGTCCTTATGGCTATTAAACACGGCAACAGATGAGAAAGTGCTTTTTAAAGCAAGGCACAGTTATTCTTTTACATCTGATGACCTTAGGTGGTGTTTTCCGGATTGGATTTCTTTTTGTTTTGAAAAATGTCCTGGGACCCCAAAAGTTGTCTGCACTGTTTTCAGTAAAGGAAGACTCTCAATTCCTTAATGTGAGACACTTCCTTCTCTAAACTGGGTTGGATTTCTAGAGAAAAGAGAGAAGGTCCAGCAGTAATGGTTTCTTTTTTAAAAAAGGACCTATGAGATGGACTTCCCTGGTGGGCGAGTGGTTAACAATCTGCCTATCAATGCAGGCGGGTTTGATCCCTGGTCTGGGAAGATTCCACATGCCCCCAGGCAACTAAGCCCACGGGCTGCAATGGCTGAAGCCTGCATGCCCTAGAGTGTGTGCTCTGCAACATGAGAAGCCACCGCAATGAGAAGCCTGTGCCCTGAAACTAGAGCATGAACGTGAAGTCACTCAGTCGTGCCCAACTCTTTTCAACTCCATGGACTGCAACCCGCCATGCTCCTCTGTCCATGGGATTCTCCAGGCAGGAATACTGGAGTGGGTGCCATTCCCTCTGCCAGGGGATTTTCCTGACCTAGGAATCGAACCCAGGTCTCCTGCATTGTAGGAGGATTCTTTACCATCTGAGCCACCAGGGAAGCCCTATTCTATGTATTCACGAGCAAATATTTATTGAGTGCATACTATCCATGAGGTGCATGAAATCAACCAGTGAGTGTGTTCAAATTCTTATTCTAGGTAGTGAGGAGTAGAGGAGGCCGACAGGAAACAAATACAGAATTTCAGCAGGTCATTTTTTGAGAAGAAAGCAAAGCAGGATGGTCCGCAAGGTCTGAAGGAGGTTATTTTAGGATGGGCAGTTGGAGAAAACTTCTTTGAGGCAGGTAGAGACGTTTGAGCTTATTTTTAACTAATGGGAGAAGATGAGTGAGCACTGAGCTAGCAGAAGAGCATTCTAAGTGAAATGAGAAAAAGCAATTGCAAAAAACTTAAGTCAGGAAGGAGTTTAGTGTCTTCAAGGAAAAAAAGAAAAGCCAGTGTAGCTGAAAGATAGAGAAGTAAGAGGAAGGGGAAGAAATCAGATTTCTTCCATCTATATGAGCAAAACCTGCTTCTCTGTAGCTTCATCTCCTCCCCAACACTTTCTAAGCGACTCGTAGGGTGCCCATCTCTGTGTTAAACGCTCCCAGTGAGGAACTCCCCTGGTAGTTCAGTGGTTAAGGAGCCTCCTTCCAAGGCAGGGCGTGTGGGTTCGATCACTGGCCGGGGAGATAAGATCCCACATGCCTCACAGCCAAAAAAACCAAAACCTGAAACAGAAACAGTACTGTGACACATTCCATAAAGACTTTAAAATGGTCCCCATCAAAAAAAAATCTTTAAAAAATTTCCAGTGAAAATAGTTTCAGAGGTAATCAGAATACTAGAATGGAATAAAACCCAGAAACACACCAAGCATGCATACAAACTTGATTGATGACATAACTTTATTGAAGATAAGTGAGGAAAAGGATGTATTTGGCAAGAAATGGTTCTCAAATAATTAGTGTACCCATGGAGACTCAACTGGTGCTGTGTGACAACCTAGAGGGGTGGGATGGGCTGGGAGAGAGATTCAGGAGGAAGGGGCTCATGGCTGATTGATGCTGGTGTGCAGCATAAACCAACAGAACACTGTAAAGCAATTCACCTTCAATTAAAATAAATACATGTTTTTAAAAAAAAGAAAAATAAAAAGAGATTGAAACCCTGCAGCACACAACACACGTAAAAAATCACTTTCAGGTGAGCTAAAAAACACACATGTGAAGTGCAAGCCTCTGAGATTTTAGAAAACAGTGCAGAAGCATGCCTTTATGACATTGTATGTTAGTCACTCAGTCATGTCCGACTCTTTGTGACCCCATGGACTGTAACCCACCAGGCTCCTCTGTCCCTGGGATCCTCTAGGCAAGAATACTGTGGGTTGCCATGCCCTTCTCCAGCGGATCTTCCCTACCCAGGGATCGAAACCTGGTCTCCTGCATCATAGGTAGAGTCTTTACTGTTTGAGCTACAGGGAGATCTCTTTTATGACACTGGGGATTTAGACTACAATAAGAAGATAGGAAAAAACCTTACACTTTATTATTATTTTTTTAAAAAACCTTACACTTTAAAATTTTTTTTAAATTAGCAGCATTGGAAAATTCTGAACACCACAGATGATTAGAGGAAAATTCACAAGCTGGAAAAAATATACTTGCAGTATACTTAAGTGATAAGGAAATGCCAGCTCACTCCAGTGTTCTCGCCTGGAGAATTCCATGGACAGAGGAGCCTGGTGGGCTACAGTCCATGGGTCTCAAAGAGTTGGACGCGACTGAGTGACTGATACCTTCACCTTCTCGTATAAATGAGGAGGGATCCTTATGTAGGATATACAGAGAAATTGGTCAGTTAATATCCAAAAAAGTTTTTTAGCAGAAAATTGGGCAACAGTTCTGATTGTATACCTCACCAAAAAATATTAGTCACTCAAAACATAAAAATATGCTCACCTGTTTAGGAACCAAAGAAACAGAAATTAAAACCAAAATTAGGAACCACTTCATACCTGTGGAATTGGGAAAACTCTAAACTTCTGAAAATGTGAAGATTAACAACGAAAACTTTCATACACTGCCTCTGGGAGTCTGAATTGGTTTGATAACTTCAGAAAACAATTTGTCATTATCAAGTAAATGTTAAGACATGACTATGCCCCAGAAATTCTGTTTCCAAGCATATATATATTTCCAGAGTAATGTTCATAGCAGCACAATTTTACTAGCAGATAAGAGAATGTAAACATTCCAAGTATCCAATAATAGAATTGAAAAGTGAATTGTGATCTTTTTCTATAAAGGAGTATATGCATGCAGAGTCACTTCAGTCATGTCTGACTCTTTGCGATCCCATGGACTGTATCCTGCCAGGCTCCTCTGTCCATGGGATTTTCCAGGCAAGGACACTGGAGTGGGTTGCCATGCCCTCTTCCAGGGGATCTTCCCGAACCCATATCTCTTTATGTCTCTTGCATTGGCAGGCAGGTTCTTTACCACTAGCCTCACCTGGGAAGCCCCTATAAAGGAGCATGATGTTAGATGTGGTTCTGATTCACTGTTTTGTTATTTTTATACTGTACTCCTGGGTTGCATATTTTCTACTCACTATTTATATGAAAGTCATGCACAAAACAGACCTTTCACATGTGTTAAAATTCATGTAACTATACACCAAACAGTTTTATATATGTTAATTTTTTATTGGCGCATAATTGCTTTACAACGTTGTGTTAGTTTCTGCTGTACAACAGTGTGAATCATTGTAAGTGTACACATATCCCCTCCCTCCCGAGCCTCCCTCCACCCCACCCCCTCACCCAGCTCCCTGTTATACAGCGACTTCCCACCAGCTACCTATTTTACACATGGTAGTGTGTATGCTTCAAGGCTACTCTCTCAATTCATCCCACCCTCTCCTTGCCCTGGCTACTCTCTCAATTCATCCCACCCTCTCCTTGCCCTGCTGTGTCCACAAGTCTATTCTCTATGTCTGCGCCTCCACTGCTGCCTGCAAACAGGCTCATCAGCCATCTTTCTAGATTCCATATATATGCCTTAATATACGGTATTTGTTTTTCTAATTTTGACTAACTGTAAGGTTCTCAATCTCTCCAAGCCTGATTTACCTATTGCTACTGCTGTTCAGTTGCTCAGTCGTGTTCGACTCTTTCGAGCCCGCCAGGCTCCCCTGTCCATGGATTTCTCAAATAAGAACACTGGAGTGGGTTGCCGTTCTCTTCTCCAGGGGATCTTCCTGACCCAGGGACTGAACCCAGAGTCTCCTGCATTGCAGGTGGATTCTTTACCACTGAGCCACCTAGGAAGCCCCTAACTTACCTATTACTTAAGATAATAATACTTGCATCAGGAATAAAAAAGATACTGTATGATGATAGCTTTCATTTATTACCTATCTCTGTATGAAGGAATTTAGGTGCAGCATAATCTAGTCTTTTCACCATGGCCCACAATAAGAAACACATTTCACATTGTGCAACTCAAGTCAAAATCACAAACACAGACAGAAAGGGAGAGAAATTTAACAAAAAACACTTACCCTGACTTTGAGTCCTCTAAAGATTTTCTCTTGTGTTCTGTGCCATGTGATTTTTATTGCTAGTATCAGCCTAATACACTTATTTTATGAGCCTCAGTAAATATACTGTTGTTCAGGTTAACAGAGGGCTTTGGAATTAGAATCTGGGCATAGCCCGGGCTCTCTCTGACTTAAGCTCTCTCTGACAGAAGCTCTGATGGTCTGAGCCTCACGTCTTTATCTACAGTAGGGGGATAATAACCCTGACTCCTTCAGGCTGCCATGAGGATTAAGTCCAAAATAGTCTCTGAGGCACCCAGCCAGTGTCTTGCACCCCAAAGGAATCTTATTAAGAGGAAAGGCTCTTTTCTTCTGGTAGCAGGCTACCGTCCATGGGATCTCAAAGAGTGGACATGACTTGGCCACTGTTGTTGCTGTTGTAATTGTTCTTCAGTCACTAGGTCGTGTCCTACTCTTTGTGACCCCCTGGACTGTAGCCCCTCAGGCTCCTTGGTCCATGGGACTTCCTAGGCAAGAATGCTGGAGTGGGTTGCCATTTCCTTCTCCAGGGGATCTTCCCAACCCCAGGATCCAAGCCCCATCTCCTGCACTGGCAGGCAGATTCTTTACCTCTGAGCCACCTGGGACGCCTCTATGCCTTTGACTCCCCACCAAGTAGGTCTACTATCCATTCCTGGAATGAAGGATGCATATTTGGAGGAAGTACTGTCAACTTATTGTTTTTTATTACTTTTATTTTCCCCTTTTGTGCAATCAAATAAAATAGACTTAGAAGCAGTGTGTCATAATTCTAACAGAGCATTTCTTCATGAGTAGTAAGACCATCAGTCCATTACATTGTTTCGGTGGTCTCTGCAGTACATCACCTAGAATCAGTCATAGTTTTGTATATATATATATGTCTTCTCCCTCTGAATCCTCTCTACTGCCCAAGAAATATTTTTGACAGGACTTCCCTGGTCCAGTGACTAAGACTCCAAGCTTCCAACAAAGGGGGCAGGAGTTTGTTCCCCGGTTGGGGAACTAACATGCATTGCAGCCAAGAAAACCCAAAACGTAAAACAAAAGAGATATTACATCAGATTCAATAAACACTTTAAAATGGTCCACATTAAAAAAATCTTTAAAATAGATAAATATTTGTATAGTTTCCAGTTGCTGCTGGTACAAACACTGTGGTCTGAAGAAGTCATACACAAACAAGTGTATACTCGGGCCTCGATTTTATTTTTAACTTAAAAAAATTTATTTCTTTATTTTAATTGGAGGCTAATTACTTTACAATATTGTAGTGGTTTTGCCACACATTGACATGAATCTGCCACGGGTGGACATGTGTTCCCCATCCTGAACCCCCCTGCCTCCTCCCTCCCCATCCCATTCCTCAGGGTTATCCCAGTGCACCAGCTCGGAGCACCCTGTCTCATGCATCGAACGTGGACTGGCGATCTGTTTCACATATGATGATATACATGTTTCAATGCTATTCTCTCAAATCATCCCACCCTCACCTTCTCCCACAGAGTCCAAAAGTCTGTTCTTTACATATGTGTCTCTTTTGCTTTCTCGCATATAGGGTCATCATTACCATCTTTCTAAATTCCATATATATGCGTTAATATACTGTATTGGTGTTTTTCTTTCTGACTTACTTCATTCTGTGTATTAGGCCCAGTTTCATCCACCTCATTAGAACTGATTCAAATGCACTCTTTTTTAATAGCTGAGTAATATTCCATTGTGTATACATACCACGGCTTTCTTATCCATTCATCTGCCAATGGACATCTAGGTTGCTTCCATGTCTGGACTCCATTTATATGAAATTCTAGCACAGGTAAGAACTAATAGATGATTTTTAAAAAAGCCAAAGTGATTACCTCTGGCAGAACTAACAGAAAAGGGGCACAAGGGAACTTTGGGGGCGAAAAATGCCCTTATATTGATGAAGGTAGTGATATACACATTTGTCAAAAAAAATATTGACTTGAACATTTAATATTTGTGCATATCACTGTACATAAATTTTATATACAGACAGCTGAAAACAAATATTAAGCACTAGTTAATATAGTTCTTTTCAAAGAGGTACGGGTTAGAAGTCAGTTGATTCCTCTGCTCCAAACTGCAAAATAATATCCTTGTTCTTAGGAAATAAACACTAAAGCGTATATGAGTAAAAGGGCACAATGTCTCTAAATCACGTTCAAATCATTTTGAGAGAAATAAGTGGAGGTGATAGGGAGGAAAAGGTGGTAAGCAAATGGAGGAATATACAATTTGTGACAGTACCGCATCAAATTTATTAGAGTGTCGCGGAGAGTCGGACACGACTGAGCGACTGAACTGAACTGAACTGAACTGAAGCACCCTTGCAACTTTTCTGTAAGTCTGAAATTATATCAAAACAATGGTCAACAAACAAAAAATGAAACTAACAAAACCCATAGTTGTTTGTCATGATTTCTATTTAGCACATATATCTCAACCATATTTGCACATCAAACATAAAAATCTATCTCTTGGGACTCCCTGGTAGTCCAGAGGTTAAGACTCTGTCTTCCAATGCAGTGGCCACAGGTTGGATCCCTGGTGAGGGGACTAAGGTCCCACCTACTACAGAGTGTGGTCAAAAAATTTTTTGAGAGAATATTAAAAATCTGTTTATATTCATTTTATAGCCTAGTGTTCACTTCAGATGAATGTAGTATAATGTATTTTATCCATTCACTTTTGATGGACACTTAGGTTGTTTCTGGAGAAGGCAATGGCAACCCACTCCAGTGTTCTTGCCTGGAGAATCCCAGGGACAGGGGAGCTTGGTGGGCTTCCATCTATGGGGTCACACAGAGTCGGACACAACTGAAGTGACTTAGCAGTAGCAGTAGGAGTAGGTTGTTTCTGTTTTTTTATTACAAAGATGCAAATAATATCATTGTATGTATTATCTATTTCTACATGTCAGAACATACAGAAAGATTGGGGAAATATCTGTCAGTTTTCTAGGAATAAACTGATGGGGTTGTTAAACCTGCCTTTCTCCCTTTATTAGTAAATTTGAGCATCTAGTCATGTGAGTTGCCAGTCAATTACAGCTCATCTTTGATGACCTGCTTTCTTGTGGACATTGCTCACTTTTCACAAGGGGAATTCAGAGTTTGCTATTGATTGCTAGAATAATCAATCAATAGCAATCAGTATATATTAAACAGTATATATTGATTGCTCATGTCTACTAGGTGGGAAATATATTTCTCCAGCATTTAACTTGCCTTTGATATTATGACATTTGGAATCATGAAACATTTAAATTAAAACATGTTGTTGTTCAGTCCCTAAATTCGTTGGACTCTTTGAGACCCCATGGACTATAGCCCCCAGGTTCCTCTATCCTCCACTATCTTCCAGAGCTTGCTCAAATTCACATCCATTGAGTGGGTGATGCTAGCTAACCATCTCATCCTCTGGAGCCCCCTTCTCCTTTTGCCTGCAATCTTTCCCAGCATCAGGGTCTTTTCCAATGAGTCAGCTCTTCAAATCAGGTGGCCAAAGTATTGGAGCTTCAGCATCAGTCCTTCCAATAAATATTCAGGGTTGATTTCCTTTAGGAGTGACTGGTTTGATCTCCTTGCAGTCCAAGAGACTCTCAGATGATACCACTCTAAGGGCAGAAAGTGAGGA